>NW_028278830.1:0-169253 GCF_059751315.1 Micrasema longulum
TGTACATACGACATCCATTTGTAGATTTTTATTTATGTTATTGCCAAGAAATTAAGTATATTGCATGATATTTGATGTTGCAGATCGTCCGGAAAAGAATCCTGAGACTTTGAGTTCCAGCTGTTCTTTCTTCTCCTTGGTGGTATTCCGGGCAGATCGCAAACGGCTGGGATTTCGTAAGCAATGGTATAGGGGACTTTGGAACTTTCCATTAATATAATTACTGACGTAATCTCTCTATAATCTATTTACTATGCCCTGGGTATAGCAATTCCGTCTAACTTCTTGACTCCGGATTCTGCCTCTTTGAGTTTTCCCTTTGATTGCCCTTAGTAGTTTCGTCTCTGACATTCTGAGCAGTTACTTAGTTTATTATTTAGTTTTTATACTTTGTTTTTCGTATTTTTCTTTTCTCTCTATCTATCCTCGCCTTTATTGTATCCACCATGATTGGTGCGACATACGTTTTGTAAATCCGAATCATGTTTCCAATAATTATGTGTTCATCGTACAATACGAAATTTCTTGGGCATCTAGATGTTTACTAACTGAGATGGATATGTTCTCATCATCACTATGGCTGCATCGTCTGCGTGGCATGTGATGTTAACGACTTTATTTACCTTAGTAGATCCACTACTTTCTTCGTTTTTAAAAGCGTTTTTTTAAATATATTTATTCTGCATGTGTAAGAAAGGGTTTTTGGCGTATATATTGTGCTATATTTACTTATAAAGGTGCTAAACTTGCTTGTTTTTTTTTATTGATCTCAATATATGTTTTTTTTATGTTGATATTATTTTTGTCCCGAATGTTGTAACTCCTGTTATATAAATACTTTGTGTTAAATGATTTAAAAATAAAAAATAATTTTAAAGAAAGTTATATTGTTCAGGTAAGATGATTTTTTGTACCTATAGAAATAATATGTTGTACACGAGTGATTCTTAATAAATTATTTTACAGTGTTTTTTAAACCATGTAACATCCGATACCACGATGATCGGTTTGAGCAAAAAGACATATTAGAATTTTTTTTAAATATATATTAGGTCAAAATATTTTTTTTCAAAATATTTTCAAAACCAAATGGTTGCTTACTTTTGCAAGGGACAAACAAGGATTGCAGAGGGGGAAGTCAGACGCCGCGCCGCTAGGCGCGCGGCGCCCCCGCTTCCCTCTTGACCGTTTTGAAATCCGAGCAACTAAACTGACTAAACATTCCTGATTAACACATTTTGTACGAGTTTAGCACGATTTTAACGATAAAAAGAAATTTCCCATTGATTTACGAATATTTCCCTTTCCATCCACACTATTTCATCAAAACATTGACAACGCCACAAAGCGATCCTATTTACAAACATTTATTTCATTGTGATAGTGTCAGGTTGTAAAATTTTAATTTCATTCATATTCCACATCTATTTTAAAGGAGTATTTCACTTATAACTTAAACACTTATACGCTTATTAAATAATTTAATAATAATTTTCCCGTAAAATAATCGTTTCATTTTGATTACGATAATCAGTTACAATTGACACTTGACACCGATCAACTTCAACAAACTTCACTGGTTTGTACCGATTTTTTGCACGTAATGTGCTAAAAACATAGTTTAAACTTAAAATGTTAAAAACGAAAGAATAAAGAATGCACAAATAATTTACCTTACTGCTGGCGAGAGGGGAGCGTGGACAGAGCGGTATGCGGAGCATCTGACTTCCACCTCCGCACTCCTGGTTTCTCCCCTTCAGATGTAAGGAATAATTTGGTTTTTAAAATAAAAATAATAAAAAAAATTGTTCAGCCTAAAAATTTTATTTCGTACCTATGCCAATATGTCTTTTTGATCATGCCAACTAACGTGGTTTCGGGTGTTACAGAGTTAAACAAACACCCTGTATATTTTTTTTTTTTTTGCATTTACATTCTTTATTTTATGCTCATATTTATAATAATAGTTAATATCTTAATAATACGTGCATTTACATTTATATATGCAAACATGATTTTTATATAAGTAAAAGATAAATTAAACACACAAGTACTGTTTAAATATTGAGCCGAGAAACAAATTGATGATTTTGTGGGTATGTTTAAATAGCCTTTTCGCAATCGATTTAATCGGAATGCAAATCGACACCTTCCAATAGACCGAAATAAGGTGTGTTTACAGCTTGGGAGAGTTAAATAATGGGCGCCGTTTTCCGATTCGTTATGGAATCAGTTTCGCTGACGTCACGTGGGGGAGTGGGAAGGAAGGAAGGAAGGGGGAAGCGGCGCACGTGCTGCGCACACGCCACCTGTTTCACCGTCTACAGGCAGCGCGTCAAATTGATATTTCCCCATGAAAGAAATGAAAGCACAATGCGCCGATAAGATTTTAAAAAAATAATATTTTTTTTTTTTTAATCCAGAATAATATTTAAACGGGAAAAGCGAATGATAAAAAATATTAATGTTTTATAAATAATTATGCGCTGAGAAATACATTTCATGGTAAAAAAAAATGCGATTGTTTTCCACTGGTTAAAATAAATTTGATCATTACGTTTAAGGACAACTGTAAGCTTAAATGAAAAACATTAATAATATTATGTTCTTCTACAGTGTCAACACAGCTTGCAATTTATAAAATATTAATAATAACTTACTGTCCGCCTTACGAAGCAATGAGTATCATTTATAAATATTTTTAGTATTTACAAATTTGTGTAGACATATACTGAATTCAAGCATTTTATAAAGATTGCCAAACATTTTCAGCAGATAAAGATAATCATTTTTAGCCGTGAATAGACAGTGAGTTAAGTCACTCCCCAAGTACAAGAGCAAGTCTCTTCTTTGGAAAGAAACAGCTGTAACATTAAAAAAATATAAAAGTATATTGTATAAAAAAAAAATCGACCAATTATGTAACTAAGTATATTAATAAAAGAAATAATCACGGAAGGCTAGTCATCTATCGGACTTAAAACCTGCTGAAATAATTGAAAAAATGTTGGCAAAATGGTGAATGTTTAAATGAGTAACACACATATACATATATATTTATATATAATAGAAAAAAGAATGTATAGATTAATTATAAATATGATGTAAAAATAATTCATTATTTTTAACTAGAGATTGATTATATATTATTATTATTATTTTTACTATTGTCTAAGTATCAAGTTTAAATTTAAATTGAAAGAAAAAAATGATTAATCATCTCTATGAATGGCAGATAGCTGTTTAATATAAACATTTTTTGTAGACAAATTCGTGTGTAGGTAAAACTGTAGTATTATCAACATGTAATATTTTTATATAAAATCATTAATTCTAAATTTGATTGTTGCGAACTCCTGAATTGAATAAATATTAATATACCAACACGCAGAACTAGACAAAATAGTCTTTATTATAGTCACCCTTTTCAAACCAACTATCTTTGTCACTCACCTATACCGCGTATACGCAGACTAGGAAATGAATGTACATACCTCTCATATCGACATTTTTAACTCGACTCTCTGTGAATTCAAATCTACCTTTTTTTTTATATAAGCTTCCACTCTCAAATCTATCTTATCTCTTTATAAATTTTTTTATGATGTTCTTTAGTAACGATTAACGAATTATTTGCAAAAGCTACGCATGCTAACGATTTAGGTGTCAACTCATTTAATATTTAGATAAACCGACTTTTTTAGATCTTTTGTATGCTGACATACATACATGTATATTTATATTTTTCTTTTTATACCCGTGTTTTAATATTGTTTATGAATTTTTATTTATCTTACTAACTCATTATATTGTTATTTATTATACTGTCAAAGGCACTTGTGCCGTATAATAAATAAATAAATTAATTAATTAATAAATGTAATAGTGAGGGGTTATTGGAGAGATTATACCCGCCTTCGGTGAAACAATATTTTATCCAACAGTGAACTTCGCAGAGAAAACGATCGAGGTACGCAAAAGAATCGATGCAGTTTCCTATGCACCATTAGAATGATTTTTTTTTAGATTTTTTTTTTAACGTGTCCGCGCATATTAGGTGAGTTGTTATTTGGCCTTATTGCGTTCGTCACAGTGACAGGGGGCGGAGTCGTTTCACGCATTTATCCACTGCCTCTTGTTTCGGGGACACATTAGCCGTCAAACGAGGGGCCCAAGCCAAATGTTCTGCCTAATCGATCCGATGCGAGAGAGAGGAAAACGTTTCCGAGGATACAGCGGCACACCGTATAAAGGGAGACAGAAAAAGATCTGATAAATATTCGGGATGTTCAACTGATTTCCGCAATAAATTATACATTTGTTTTAATCACTAAAAAAAGAAAACGTCAAAAATATGTGTGTATTTTATAGAAAACTAGCGGACCCGACAGACGTTGTCCTGCCCGAACGTTGGCTTGATTGAACTATGGCTTGCTTGAACTATTACCTTAGAAAAATACTTTTCATTGATAAGTAGGTACCTAGGTTTTCTATTTTTATTTATATCCCTACAGAGATGAGGTAGAATTTTTTCAAATTCAAGATTCAGGATTATGGATATTCGAGCGTTTACAGGGCTTATGACCTGTCATTGGCCTAGACCTGACCTAGGTTTTCGACCAAATTCCAAAACTAAAAATGGTTAATATTCAAATATTGAATTTAAGTAGGTACTTGATTATGGTTAAATTCCAAAACATAAGAATTATAATTTTCTAATACTTATGGCATTCTTTTTGCAAATGTCAAACTCCGTTCTTTTCACCAACAGAGGGGTGCACTTATGTAGGAATACGATTTTTTTTAATTTGTTAAATGTCTGCAATTGTTAATTTATTATTACTAAAAATTCAGTAAAACGAAATAAATGGGTAGAAATTATAAGGAATTTAAGGAAATAATCTGATTGAGATCCACAAAAAATGAATACCGTTTGTAAACATTCAAAAACTAACTTTTTTTATACACAAAAAAAAACAGCATCCTTCCATTTCTTTTGTACATGCATTCTGGTCGAATGCAACCCCTGCAGATCAACGAACAAAACATTTATGCTCCTAACTTCTTTTTTTACACACTACATTGAAGATTTTAATATCTACGAACACGTGCAGCTCAAAGATCTACATTTCTCTGAAAACCGTACGTAAATCGATTTAGCCGTTTAGGAGTTCTGTGGTACAAATGAATTATATATAAAGATTATAATTTGTAAGATTTCAAGAAACAATATTAAAATCAATTTTTAAAATGAAAAATGTCTTAAACATGATTTCTTAAGCTAGAGACTTGACGAAGAACAACCCTTGAGCATTAGAAACCAATATGAAGAGGAAATATCGCCGGATTTGTTGGGAAAAGTGGCCAAAAATTGGATCTACAGAATGTGCTACGTCTCTGCTTGTCACGGACGAAATTATTTGTTGGATATCATTATCGATGTGTTTTTTCATAATTTTGAATACAATAGAACCAAACTCGTCCGAAAAAATATTTGGTTCTTTCATTTCTATTGAAAGTTTTATCATGATTAAAAAAACACGCAAAACTCATAAATAAATAGTACCACCGGGCGTACCATGATCAAATTGAAGGAGATATTCCTACTAATCATATTTTTGTTAGTTAAAAAGAGCTACAGAGGACTGAAAAGCACGGTGATTAAAACAAGAAGATGAAAAATTCAAAATTTTATTGTATTTTTTATAGACCGCGAACCCTCCATTACAGTCCCTTTCTGGTAGCACAGCCAGGACCACATTCTTTCCGCCATGATTACGTCACAGTGAATGGACGCAAGGTGCATTGTCAGTGGGTCGTTTGTCACTCGCGAATTATACGCGTATTATTTATAACAAACATATTGGCTGCATCAGTGGACCCGAGGGGAAATGCAGAGAGCAGGGAGGAAGACCCTACACAAACGACACATATCACGACCCAGACAATGTAAAAAGAATTTTAATTACTGTCATTCAGAAATACTGGCATATAGGAATACATCTTCTACCAACGAGAATGTCACTCGGAAACAGACATAGGAGAACATTATTATACAAGAATATGTCATTGGAAAATAAAACAAATATGTCACTCAGAATTTATCATCATTAAACCTTTATCTGCACCTGATGGTGAAAAGGTCACTCTACAGTCACTATACAGATTACTAAAGTAAATACAGCATATCTCGATCATCTGATTCATGAGGGTAAGGCTATTTATTAGTCTTTTTTTACATGCCTTTGATTTCGGGGAAACGCAGTGAGTTGACCACAAACTGACTCAAATCCTCACTATATATATGAAATAAAATATTATGTCCCTGTTAATACTTTACGAATTATTTATTTATCTCTCTCTGAATCAATTATACGATACGCCATAACTTCCTGGGGGTTATCAAGTGAAACTAATATTAATTTTATTCAAACCTTGCAAAATTCTATGATCAAATTGCTACTACATAAAGATGTATACCGCCAGAGACACAATATTTCAATATCATTTTTGTATAAATCTGTAAATAAATTATCTGTTAGGGCTCTACTTTGGTACAAATTCATTTGTCAGCATGCGTCGCACTCCGAGTATAAATTCAAGTTGGTACATGATTACAACACCAGGTTTACTAGTATGGAAGGGCTAGCTGTTCCTAGATACTCCAATAAATATGGCAAAAGGACACTGCAATACAGTTTACCTAAAATATTTAATATGTTACAAAACAATATTAAAAATACTGAGTTAAATACAGGAGTTCAACGTTTGCTCAAATTATGGTTATTAGAAAAAAAGTTTTTTGTATTAGTGATAGTTTTTAATTTTTCAAAATGTCATCTGTAATTGTTTTTCAAGTAAAATTATTGTTAATGTAGGTTAAGTGTAAATAATCAATGTAATTTATAAGAACCTGCTGACGAGTTGTATGTATGCAACTCAGCAGGACTTCAATTTAAGAATATTTAGTCAATATTTTTTTAAAATAAATATAAAAAAATATAAAAAAATGATTAAAAAGGGTGTTTTCACTTTACAATATTTAATGATCATGGACTGGTACCTAAAGCGTTAGACTGATCATCTTACCTCCATGTTACAAAAATAATCAAGATACTCGTACGCTGAGATTGTAACAATGCAGTGCCCTATACACCATTAGGTGCGGAAATGGAAATGGAATAATGAATGATCTAAAGTTTTAATTAAAGTTGTGTTTAAATCAAGGCGATTATAATAGATGACATTTGTAAGAATAACAACTGAATTAAAAGATAAAAAAATATATACCTGTGAAGAAAAGCGGAATGATTCTTAACAGTAAATACGGTCGATTTTTTAAAAATTATTATTTTTTACAGGAATAATCCGCTTAGCCTCTATTTAGAGGTTTTTCAGAAGGTAAAAAAGAGGTAAGAGGTTATGAAAAATACATCACAACACCCAGACCAAGTGAGAAAAAAATCTTTGTTGAATTTTTTTCTTGCAACTGGCGGGGATCGAACCCGCGGCGCCAATTTCCTAGTTGGCCGTCCAACCAACTGCGTTACGGAGCTTGTCCAAACGATTATGGCACTAGAGTATAGATATTTTAAAATACTACTACATTTACTATTAGTGAGTGTCGATCGTTTTGCTTTTTTGAAAAATCGTTTCTCACGGGAGCAAGGACCATCCAAAAACTCAAAAAAGCGCCCAGTTTTATCTGCCGTCTTCGGACGTATGGTATACAAATATGAATAAAAATTTTATAAAACGCAAGATAAAGCAATGTTAAAAATTTTGGTCTGATACTCTTTCTAAAAAAAATCGATTTAGTTTTGAGGTACGGAAAACGGAACAGCGAAATGTCGATTTAAATTATTACAAATTAGTCAGACGTGCGATTATCTTTTTCACGCTGTACCGGGGAGGCATCTGCAAAAGAGGGTGAGATTGTATCTTGATCATTTTTGTTATATGACGATTAGATAATCAGTCGTACGCTTCAGGTACCAGTCCAGGGACTATGAAATTTTCTAGTGTAAACACACCTTTTTAAATAAATATTTTATGTCAACCATGTCGGGAATCGAACCCGAGACCTCTTGCATGGTAGCCAAACGCGCTAACGACTGCGCCATGAGGCTGACATTCTTAATTATTTTTTATTCTATTTCAAATTCTTTGATCAAATCAAATAATTAAAAAAAAGAAAATTCTTTCTTTCCGCTTATCCTCTTAATTTCAATGGTTATGGGTTTTATAGGTATTGTCAAAGGGATCCATTTTTATAAAAACATTTTTTGTAATGATTTTGTTTTACACCTTGTTACACTTAACTACTGTGATCAACATTTTGACAAAATGACATGCACTAATATTATAATAACCCAGAGCAAGATGGAATAAAAATAAAGGAAATCCTCGTATAATGTCACCCTTGTTAGATCAAACCTACCCCATACCCCTGTCATATATTGGTTATGCGTAGGGGACTCTGCTTGACTATGGGGACAAACAATATTATTGTGCAACATGCTTCAAGGGTGGTTCGTAAATTATTACTTTTTTTACTGCGGCTATTTAACCAAAACCTTCCCTTAAAAGCTGCAAATGAATTCGGTTGATCATAAATGTTTACCCAGCTATAAATGTGACTTCAGTGAAAAACAGTTAAATAAATCTACGAAAATATTAATGTTGCTTCTTCAGACCAGCTCGATCGAACAGTATGGGGCCGTATCATCTTTTATTTTTTTCCATCCCAACTATCCAGGAATATACCTACCATAAAATTAAAAGTGTTCCCATTACTAGAATTTTTATTTTTTGGAAAACACTTTGTAAAGGAATTTTAAAGTAACTATGTAGGTGTACTCAATATGTAAAAAAACAACTTTACACTTAATACTGATAATAAAATGAACTCCGTAAACTTCGAAAATGAAAATATACAGCACGAAATTTACTACATAGAGTATATAGATCATATTGTAAACAATGTTTCTTATCTTTAAATCTTTCTTATGAGTGGTAAAATACATCATTAAAATATAAATGACAAAACGACCTTACATTTTTATATAGATAGTATTTTGATGATGAAAATATGAATACTTATCAGCAGGTTGAAAGTGAGAATATGGACACCAACAACCAGACCAATTGAGAAAAAATATTTCTTGAATTTTTTTCTTGCTCGAACCCGCGACGCCAGTTTCACAGTTGGTCGTCTAACCAACTGCGCCTCAGAGCCCGTCAATAAATACAAGAATGAAATTAGTTAAAATATTAATCGATCAAAAGAATTTAATCGTTTAAATAATATAAAATGTTTTTTTTTTATAAATGGAAGTACCTATTTTGCGGATTTGCATTTTTATCAAATTATTGACATTTACATGTTCTTTTCATGTAAACATGATATATTTATAATCTTTGGACATTTTAATAAAACGTATTCATAAAGGTCTACTAATTTTTTTAATAAATGAAAACAAAACAACAACAAATATTGATTAATCATAACTAATAATACTAAAACCCGCATGGTTGGGATCCCGTGTTCGATTACAAGAAAGCTGACGTGGTTTTACACTGATATATTTTAATGTCCGTGCACCGGCACCCGATGCGTAAGACAGATCACATCACCGTCCTCTAACAGACGATCGAGATACGCCGCATTTACTTTACCGATGCTGAGCCCTATGCACAATCAGGTCTGGATGTGATTTTGATGATGACGACGATCAATTATATTTATGACGTTATTTATTATTTTTTATTTTTATTTTAATTTTATGCATCCGTTTCACCATAGACGGCAGTGGGATATAACAGGTTACCCGTTTAAAATATTTAGGACGCTGCTTTAATGACAAGTGGAATCCGGATTCCGAAATAAAGACCGGAATTGAGATTGCAAGATCAATAGTTTATGAAATGCAGAAACTCTTGTGCAACCGAGATCTGAGCCTAAGCACAAGATGGCGAGAAATAAAAGCTTATGTATTGCCAGTGTTGCTGTATGGAGAAGAGGGTTGGACTCTCAAAGTCTCAACGATGAACGATATTGAGACCTTCGAACTTCGGTTGTGTAGAAGAATGCTTCGAATCTCATGGACTGATAGTGTCTCCTAGGTTTTAAGCATTAGGAACAATAAGAGAGAGTTACTTACCTCTGTCAAAAGAAAAAAAGCCTCATACTTTGGTCACATATTCCGCAATGAGGATGTTCCCTTCCCCAACTTATCATGGAAGGAAAGCTAGAGGGCAGGCAGAGTATGGGACGGAAAAGAGTATCATGGCTCAGAAATCTCAGACAGCGGTTCGGTGTGCCGGCTGCAGCAGTGCTAATTAGACTAGCCCAGGATTGCGATGAATTCAGAATGATGGTCGCCAACCTCCGATGGGAGCGGCAAAAGAAGATGATTATTTTATTTCAGTAAAATGGCTAGTTGGTGAAAAGATAATTTTACTACGTTTATATAGAAAAACACAGGGATAAAAAATAAAAAATAAACAGTAGTATTAGGTACTTTATAATAACAATTTTTTTACAAATAATATAAGTATAATATTGATGTGTTTCATAAATATTTCATGAAAACAACCCGTATTTAAAGATTTTAGTTTAATCTATTATATACAGGGTGTTCTTTAAGCCCTGTCACATCCGAAACCACAATGATCAGTATGAGCAAGAAGACACATTGGCACATTAAAATATTTTTTTAGAACGAATAAACTTTTCAAAAATAAAAAAACAAATAGTTGCTAACTTCTGCAGGGGAAAAACAAGAGGGAAGGGGGGAGTCAGATACACCGTTAACCACGCATCCGTGCCCCCCTCACTTCTCCCCTGCAGAAGTAGCCATTTGTTTTTTTTTTAATTCTTCGTTCTAAATAAAAAAAATATATGCTAATATGTCTTCTTGCCGATACTGATCATAGTGGTTTCGGATGTGACGGGGTTTAAAGAACACCCTATATGAGAATTAATTTATGTAAACTTTTACATAAAATATAAGTAACATTAAAATGTGTATTAAAATGTTGATTTCTCAATCCAGAAACAAAAAATAAGAGTAATATTTATGTAAGAATGCATCTTAAAATACTTTGTAACGTGTATTTTGTGTGTATGCATCATGATGTTTACTTTTCTGTTATAAAATTAATGTACCTACTCTACTGACTTAATCTGTTACATTTTGTATTTCCCACTCTGTTAGTTTGTTGTATACTTCGTGTGATTTGAATTGATATTGTATTTGTTTAAGAAGTGTACTATATACAAGACTAATTGCGCATGGATAGGTGTACGTGTGTGTGTATGTACATGTGTATATATGTGTATATATGTGTATATATATATGTATGTCTGTATGTATATGTATCAAAATGTGTATACGAATAAGTTTATATTTTGTTTGTCTGTGCTCTATATTAATTTGTTAACTATTATAATATATTAAAATGTAATTGCCTAGCTTGGAACGGGGTATGTACCCTTGTTAGCTGGACAAATTGAACATGGAATCGTATTTTGATAAAGAGTGTAAATAAATAAATGAATTAATTTTTACAGTAATTTAAATGAAATAATTTTTATTGTTATTTTTATATAAATGCGAATTATATAAGTGTTAACATGTTTATACAACGTGTGTTTTATATTAATGAAATAATTTTTATTATAATTTAATAATTGTAACGTTGTTCATTTTATTAAAATGTGTATTTTATTGGTGTTTACATGTAACTTATGAACAATAAGTATTGCCTTTTTTATATTTAATATTTCTGTGTTTAAATATTCTTTTTCATCTTTTGTAGAACCAATAAATCAATAGAATAAATGTGTTATTTTCTCAGCTTTCAAATAAAAAATCCCGATTATGATCCAATTCTAAGCTTTCTTCACAAAAATGAACCGTAGCAAACTAGTTGTAATTATTTGATCTGATCTTCTAATCTCGCAAAAACCTTAATATTAAAAATATTTTAAACAATGTACGAGTCTTGAAGATGCCTACTTAGGCAAAAGCGCTCGTCGGTCAAAACTAAACAAAGCAAAACATAAGTAAGGGATTTTATTGATCTGTTTTTTAAAAATCATATATATATATATATAAATATAGCCGTATAAAATACAGTTTAAAAAAAACTACGAATAATAATATTCACTGTCTACGCTTCTGTTCAAATCGCGGATTCTGGGTTTAGTTACACTTATCGGTGAATCGTTAAGGCATAACAAATTGAAATGGGGATCCCCCAAAACAGGAGGTTCACCTTGTGTAGACCTAAGGCACAATACCCTTCATGGTAAAGTTATTGTTGGGCACATAATGTGGGGAATGTGGACAGAGAAATGATACGTTATTAGATAACCTATGTCATTGCTCATTGAAATTAAATGAGGTTACTCGTTTAAATGTAAATATAACATGACCTATTTTGTCTGTGAGGTTTACCAAAATAATTCTTGACAAACCCTTTATGCTGAATTCTGGTCAAAATTAAGATTAAATGAAAATGAAACATTGTTTTTTCAAAATCACGCCATTACAAAATTGACATAAAAACGAAAATAATTACTTTCTAAGAATTTAGGGATAAAAAAATATACTTACAAAAGTCAAGTTGTTCAAAAAATTCGATATTTTAGATATAAGGCAGTTATATATATCTAGAATAATTATGTTTGTGAAAGCAAATCATTCTACCAGAACCCAAATGGAACTTATAACTGGATCTTAAACTGATAATTAATCGATAAAATTCATGAGGCATCTGTTATTATTTTACGATGATTCGATCAAATTAGTTTAATTTTATTGAAATATTCTTAACACTTTCGAAAGACCACAGGAATTCACTACAAAACAAACAAACCAGCCATAAGCCAGTTGTCAAATTTAAAAATTAACTTTTCTGCTAATGCCGACTGCCAACACAGGCAGAAGAAAAGACCAATTTTTATTTTGGTACATACGTGAGTAAACTAATATTCCAAAATTTTGTGTTTATTTGAATAAACAATCGTATCGAAAGAGTTAACAACATTAAAAAAAGTATCAACGTAAATGTGGCGAGAAAAAAACGAATACAAGATAATTGACAAGATATAATATTATGAGACTATTTATATTGGATACCATATGTCACTATGTTCACAGAAGTGATTAAAATGTTTTCAGCAAAGATGTTTTAGTTCAAATTAAACTGAAAGTGTTAAAACCGTTACAAACATGTCACTAGGCGATTCTTTTACACGTGTAAGTTTAAATACACAAACAAATCAACAAGGAAATGAACATCTATCCTGTCTTCAGTGCCATTATTTATATTATTTCAAGCGATCTGAGTAACGAATCCCCTCCAAACATGACATAGGTAGAATCATCTAATAAATGATAGGGGACGCTATATTATTGGCCGTATCTTCAGGACGAAAAATTTAATACATTCAAAAAGAAATATACTAGACGAGTTCTCAACAAAGACGAAGAAATGATTGAGTAACGTCAAAATCTTTTAAAAATAGTAATGATACGAGGTTGTTTATGTGTGTAAATTTTATTTAGTAATAACAAAATATTTAAACCCTGCGCGTACTCTATAATATAAACATACAGTTATTTGACAATGTTTTGAGTTGGTCCAAATTCCTATGGACTAAGACTGGATTCAAACCCCCAGGGAGCCACAAAAACCAATATATTACAACAGGGATGAAGAACATTTTAGAGAAGGGAATGTAGAAGTTTAGGCATCCACAGGGCTTATGACACTTTACGTACTGTGCTTCACAACTTAACAACTTGTAAATTCACAAACGTTAACAGATGGAAGAATCGAAGGAAAATAGGTGTTCAAATATTGGCAGAATGATGAATGTTACACAGTGTGTAAAGTGGCCACTTAAACCAGCCAATGATATAATGTTCATAAGCCCTGTGGATGCCTAAAAATCTACATTCCCCTTTCTAAAATGTTATTCATCTCTGTTGTAATATGTTCATACATTAAGTTATTTATGTATTTAATGTAAGTTGCAATAGTTTGTGCCCTGGCAGCTGATCTCATCTGTTTCTTCTGTAGTTAACGAAAGGCAATAATTCCGTTGACTGTAACGGTTTGAAAACTTGATATTATTATGGACCAACAGCTTGCCCACCACATAACATGCCGCGTACCGCATCTAAGGACTTAAGTGTCCTTGGCGGTACTAGAAAGAACTCTCTGTAATCTGGGCCCCGATTGTAATGGGAAGAGAACATTTATCTTCAATTTTATCTACAAAGTATAATTAAGTTTTCTCTATGAAAAGCAGAATACGTATACATTTATTTCTTTTCTTCTTCTTCTAGTGCCTTGCCGGGTCTCCCCGACGTTGGCGATCACTACAGCGAAAGCATATATATCTGTCCTGCGCCAATTTTACATTTCGCAGCCAGGACAACTGTTTATTGATGTATTCGCCGTAGCGATTCCTGGGAAAAGATGACCAGAGTGGTTTCCCGTTGCCTTCTCTGGTGGATTTTCTGTCGGGGTTACTTTCCCTTAGCTGGTTGGTTTTGGTTTTGAGGCTCTAAAAACTCGCCTTTCACCCTCTCGTGTTCTGCTGTGATCACACCGTAATTAGTGTGATCCCATTGCCCAGGGTTCACGACGTGGACGCTAACGAGTTGGACTAGTCAGTAGTGTTGCTGGTGGCATACAACTGGGCGCTCGCATTTTATAGAATCACATCCTCCAGCAAGATGTGACTCACTGCGACCCTACTGACAGTTCAAACCCCATTTTTTCTTTAAAACATGTTCAATTATAGATTACCGATGAAGAAACTTTAAATTTTCATGCAAATGTACTCATTTTTGCGCACAAAAAACGTTTTTTCTTTATAGACAGTAGAATATAACTCTGTTAACTTCCCATTATAATCGAGGCCCTGGTAAACGCTCAACGTTGCATGAACAGAGCTCTTATTCTGTCAATTCTTCGTTTCGTAAGTTCGTTCGAATCGTATGTAGCGGGAACGAGAGCGAAATAGGATTTTGATTGCGTTAGAGTGAGATGGATATATGAGATACGAACAAACTTACGAAACGAATTCTTATTGTAATCGAGCTCAGTGAGGTTGGGAAAACGTTTTATCGTACCGCTCCATTCACTGAAAACTTTAGATTTTTTTTCCAACCACAGGATAAAAAATTTGCATTAATCTTTAATTTTATCTTGTATTATGCTTATAAATTTATTATTTTAATACCAATACCCAGCTAATTAATCATCCGGACTGTTTGAAGGAACCATACCTTTGGCTATACTATCAAGTTAAAAAAATATTATTATTTTCAATTCAATTTATTTAAAAATAACTTATACATTGTAAACTAAAATTCAAGACGAGCATATTATAAAAAGAAAAAAAAAATGAACGAGACTCTTGTCAAAGTAGTAGGAGAATCCTGCTCTGGAAAACTCCTTCGCATACATTAACAGATCAACATCCAGAGCGATGTTGTTCAGTATAGCGTTAACCTTTCCAACAGGCATGACCATCGACAAGTTGGCCCTGTATATCGGAATATGAAACGATCTATGCGGACGCTGTCTTAGGTAATTATCAGGAACATACAAACCAATGCTCATCATAATCTTATGATTGTCGACCATACCGTGCAACAATTGATAAAAATATGTAATCAAAAACACGTTCCTTCTAGTCTCTTTAAACTGTTTTAGCCAAGCATACCCTAGAGAAATTTGGTCGGGTAGAGCCAAGGATAATACCCGCCCACTCTTATGTAGAGATATCTTATAAAGTTCTGTTGGATTTTCTCTATCAAAAGAGAGTACTTCAGTTCATATGGCCCCCAAATCATCCAGCCACTTTTGAGTTAACTTCGCACTAAGGAGTTGTAAAAAGTTTTCAGTACGAGGGTATTTTCAAAAATCCTGGCAGTACGCAGAACGAATCCTAACATCTTCAATGATTTACCACTGATTGCCTCTATGTGATCATAAAATGTCAGGGTGCTTACAAATCTAACGCCCAGATCCCTAACATTTGATCTTTGTATCAGATTCTGGTCAATCATTTTGTAGCGAAAATATAGAGATTTTGGGCCCTAGTAAAAGACATTACCCAATGCTTGGAAACATTAAACCTACCTAAGTTTGTTTCGCCTTGCCCGTTCACAAATATTAGATGTATCGGCTTAGAAAAGACGAAAATCGTCCAAAATTGTCACTTTAAAGAAAAGTATAAATTCATCTGCAAATAACAGAAAACGTGAGTTCAATATTAAATTTTTAATATTATTAATGAAAGTAGAGAACAACAATGGACCCAGGTTAGAGCATTGCGGGACACCCGAGAAAGTTTAGAAACACTATGACGTGAATAGACCGTAGGATACGTATTGGCTTCTATTTTGGTGGTAGTTCGCCATTAATTTTTAACAAACCATAAGAGAATCAATTTCATAGGGATTTTTTATAAGGCATCGTGGTCGACAGTATCAAAAGCCTTGGCGAAGTAATTTTAAGAACAGTCTACCTGATGTCCTGCGTCCAGAGCTTCTGTGACGTAGTACATGTAAACCATTAGATTGGTCTCAGCAGAGTGGCTTTTGCTGGACCCATGTTGTTCATCAATATTAAATGGTTGTACTCGGGAAGTGACGATTCTACATAATATTATAATTTCAAATACCTTCGCTGTTGCAGAAAAAACCGCTACAAATCTGTAATTTTCTATGGGTGACTTAGATCCACTCTTACGTTTAGAAATTTCCGGGAAGACTCCGTATTAACAGAAAGATTATACAAAAAACAAAGTGTTTTTTTTTTATCAGTTACACACAAACTTTAAGGAAGAGCGTCGGAATAAAATATGGACCGAGAGAATCAGTATTACTTATTTATATTTCTCATTGATATTTTGAAGGTCAAAAACTGTTCATATATTACCTTCTTGCACCAAACTCAAGTGGTTTCATTTTAATCAGCACATAAACATTTTCTAACTTCTTTATGACATTTTTCACAACCCTTTCGCATCAAAATATCTTGCAGATAATTTAATTTACCTTTCTGATCTTGGTACGTCAATTTTATCTACGCAGGAAAGAATATCTTCCATTTCTCAACATACGAGTATCATATCATTATTCAGCAATTATTTTTCTATCAAAGGTGCCAGACTTTGGAAAGAGCTACCTCTTCATGGTGAAAATGCACATTCTTTAGTCACCTTTAAGAAACTGCCATTTTTTATTATTATTTCTTTCCTGGAACTTCCTTGTCTCCTTTTTTATTTTATTTATTTATTTGGAAAAACAACAGTAAATTTATAAACAATTCATACTATATTATAGTCCCATTAAAGTTCACGACTATATAATATTTTTTGAAGACATACTTATTAACAGATGAAAAAAAAGTATGTACGAGTAAATAATAATATTTTAAGAATATCATACGAGATAGTAAAATGAAATAATAATTACTTCGTTCCCAAAGCGTTAAGAGGGATGAAAAGGATAATAAAAGATTAGGATAAAATGGGAAAAAGGAAGGATTCTGTTGAAGAGATTACCCTTAAAATGCCTATAAAGAATAGAGACGGGATAATAACGTGATAGTAATACCTATTAATTAAAGTACATAGTTCTAATATACATTTTTTTAATTAAGAAGTTTTCAATCAAATATATCAAGTGAGGAACAAATTTTTTTATAAGGTAAGTATTTTTATAAATACATATATGTACAAGGTCCATCTGCCTACTAAAAACATGCTCATTATACAATGTAGATATTTATGTAATTTGAAAAAAAATCTAACTCATCACTTGTCTGTTATGGTTAGCTTAAAAATATTACTTTTAGTAATAAGTCCGCTAAAGTGCGTATGTTTTTGTGGGTAAAGTTTAAATAAATAAATATTATCTTAGCAAAACTAAGATGGGTTTTAGTGACACTAATAATAATAACTTTTTCAAATACAAGTATCTATATAAAAAGTCATATATTTTCTGTTTGCTATAGGTAGTAGGTACGTAAGTATAAATGTGATTTATAATATTAGAAATCAAACACTGATTTGAGTCTACTGAACACTTTATTTTATTTTTATAAATATAAAAAATATAAAAACAAAAATTTCGTGACAATTATTTCGCCTTGTTAGGGCATTTCAAACGAATGTGAAGATTAGATGGATTGAATGTCCTTGTATAGTTATATAATTCAAGGTACTTAAGTAGAAAATAAAAATAATCTTATGAACCGTAGCATGTACATTAATCACGATTGAGGGAAAAACCAATGGTTAAGGGCGAAGCTAAGTGTTTAATAGGTAATAGGGAATTTAGGTATATATATTTGAATTTCGGGAAAAATATTACAAAGTAAGTATTCATTGACATACATGTATGTATTGTGAGATAATTAATGAAGCTTTATAGTTGTATTATTCTACAATATTTCTTTTTTTAAGAATTTCTTATCAAAATATATAAATGCAATTGTAATATGATTCATCTATTAATTACGCGTCATATAAGCGTGTACAAAAAGGAACAAAGTGGAGAATAACAGTCTATTTAAATATGTTTAATAGTGGTGAAGATATTAGGATGGTTTGTTAATTTATTATTTTAAAATTAGAATTATTAAGATATTTATTAATTTCCAATTGTTTGAGTATATTAAGTTTACGCCCTTTGCTTTCAACATGTAATGTACTTGGTTTATTCGAGATATGAATTTTATGATTATTTTCAATTAAGTGATTGGCAAATTGAGAATCTTGTTTTTTATTTTTAAGGATCTTATGTGTTCTGCATATCTAGTTAAGAAAGAGCGCCCAGTTTGCCCCACGTAAACTGCATTACAATCGTTACATTCCAGTTTGTAAATTCCGTTGTTTTTTAAAATATTTCAAATAAAAAATAAAAAATAAAGTGTTCAGTAGACTAAAATCAGTGATTGATTTCTAATATTATAAGTTTTTATATGGAGTTCTACAAAATAAACACCAAATCAATCAACAAATTAACATCGTCATTATAATATTATATTTAAAAAACCAACAAAAAACCTTCATAATTACAATTTGAAATGCATATACCGAAAAAAATACTTTGTCTGAAGAATGCAATTTTAAAAAAGTTTTTAAAATACTGACTTTAATACGCTCTAAACCCTTTTTAAGCCATGTGGTCAGAGTGCATTGATAATATTTACCATCAGTAATGTGCCTAAAAACATGATAAGGGATGATTAAAAAATTCAGATCATAGTAAGTACTTATCGACCCCTTTATTATGAAACCAACACGTCAGGTCCATTAATCAATATTACACAGACTTTTAACAATTGGAACGTGTTTAACAGTCTAAAGATTAATTGAAAATTCGGTACACGATTTGTTTAACACCATGACAAATGATTTGGGTAGGTACCTTAAAATAAAATAATCGGAAACAATATGAAAAAGAATATCAGTATAATCATAAATATAAAAAAATATAAGTATTAGAATTTCCTGTTGCACAAAACTAATAATATTTAAAAAATGAATCGTTTTATAAACAAAATTACAAATGACGTATACATACAGATAAAAATGAATGTTATGTTAACCTGCTGACGTTCTTGCAATTCAGCAGCACCTTATAAAATTATTTTTGACAGTAAAAATCTTAAAACAAGACTCATTAAAGATAAAATAAAACGCAACACAAAATTATCTCTCAGTAATATTCAGTTTTGATTTTTTGAATTGTGTTTTTACATAATTGGTGCTAAGTAAGGTTTATGTTTTTTGTAATATTTTTTTTATAAATAATATCAATATCACTGTAACACAACTCGAAAAAATAAAATTAATAAAATATAAACTTCCATATTTTCTTTTTTACCGTTATCAGCACCTAAACATAAGGAAATACTACCTGTTTCTCGCTTAGGTACCTAGTAAATACAAAATAATACAATAAATAAATAATTGTTTTACGTTTGACGTAATACATAGTACATTAAAAACATATTTTGTGAATTTTGCCATCAACATCAAAATATTTATTTTGTTATGGAATAGAAAAGCATGAGATGAGCACCTCTTCATATAAAAAATGCATCTTCTTTGGCCACCATCAAGAAACGCATGAAACGTAAATATATATTCAGTTTATTTGCGTTTATTGTAAAGCATAGTAATATTATGATCTGTTTGCAAAACAGTAAAGAAGATAAAAAATATACAAATTAGCAAAATTAAAGTAAAATCAAGTAAAAATTAAGTCTTAGACTTAGAACACTAACCTTTCTTCATTTTAATAAAAATAAAAAATTTCCTCCACTTTCTGGGCCACGAATAAAAGGGGTATCTTCATCGGTACATACCAAAACGATATACTTAACTTCTGTGCCATATCTGTCTACCTCGGTATGTTCAACCGATTTTTTATCTTGACGTCATATGATCGAATGCACCTAATGAATGACGCAGAAAATTTTGTCCGCGTTCCTTCCTTGACTGAATTTTAAAATAGTTTTCATTCATATTTTAAATAGTATTCTGTGATAAAAGATAGCCACTTCAAAAGGACCCACTTTAAAAGGGACCATAAACTCCTATAAATCCCAATTCAGATAAAAAATAATTTCATGATGATGATGATGATGAACATGATTTCTACATGATTTTTGACAATTACGAAGACGGTTTGCTCAACTTTCAAGTTAGCTTAGTGTATTCTTTACATAGGATTCATTAAATCTCTTATAAACATCAATAAGTTACAAGCACATAATACATTTCAACAATTAGTAAATTAAATTCATGAAACGAATAATTTCAAAACAACAACACAATTAAAATAAACAAACTCAAATCAATAAACACGTATCTAATCCCAAGCTGTCTGGTCCTGCAAATATTCTAGGACTCTTTAGTAGCTCTTTCCAAACAGTCTGTGCTTGACAAAACCTTTAAAAATCTTTGTTGGTAAAGCCTGAATTTTAAGGGGTACCTTGTTGTAGAATCGTATGCAGTTTGAGGCAAAATGTTTTTTTTTGTTGCTTTTCTGAAATCTCTGTTCTTTTTAAAATCATCAGTATTTTTAAGTACATACATAGATCAAGTTTTCACCAATAAATTGACATATGACTATCAATATATTGATTTTTTAAAACTTGTCTCTAAGTGATTCTCTGGGATTCATATTGTAAATTGCTCGATCAGCTCTCTTTGCAGCTCTTTTTAAGCTGCTTGTTGTATGCTGATGATGCTGTTCATGCTTTGCAAAAAATAGTCTCTGGAATGTATGATGTATGCCTGCATAGCGAATTTGCGATGAACGAAAGTAAGTAAAAAGTGATGGTATTTGAAAAGAGAAGTGAGGTTACTGACTGCATAATAAATGTAAACAACAAATGTCTTGAACAATTAGGAGAATTTGTGTATCTGGGAAGCATGTTTTAAAGAGATGGAAGAGTAGAAAAAGATATTGAAAGGTGAATTAATGCGGGCTACTAAATAAACGGCGCACTAAGCATAGTAATTGCTAATAAAAATATGTCAATCGAAGCTAAACTGGCAGTGCACAACGGAGTTTTAGTCCCAACACTTATGTATGGAAGTGAAACGTGAAACTGGCAGAGAAAGGACGAAAACCGAGTGAACGCGGTTGAAATGTTATCTCTTCGACGAATGTGTGGTAAATCAATGTATGACAGGCTTAAGAAGGATGAAATCAGGCGAGAGTGTAAATCGGAGTCAAGTATAATTGATAAGATTAAGAAAGGGTCTCTGAGATAGTTTGGTCTTATAGGACGAATGGATGACGAAAAAATAGTAAAACAAGTTCATATGGCGAAAATGAACGGTATCGTGAGACGAAGACGACTAAAGAAGGCGTGGCATGATCAGATAAACCAAAATCTTAAGTCTATTCATATCAAAAGCAGACAGAACCGAAGGGCATGCATGACAAGATGTATAAATGTGTAAGAAGCAAGGAATGTAAGCCAGGATAGACGTGTGTGGCGGTCCATTCTCTCTGCCTATCCCTGCGGTGAAATGGCGTGACGGTAGTAGTAAACTAATATTTGTCGGATTTTTTTTTGGGATTTTCACTTCTCTTAGACATAATCCAATTATAAATATTCCTCATGACAATATCTTTCGTTTACGAAGAGCAGTATATTTATTCGGTTTTTAAGTCCAAAATGCAAGGCCTTTGATTTTTTCTATGGTCTCACAAACGCAAAAACAGAGTATAAAAAAATCATTTAAAATAACTGAAGAAATGACTATTACAGATGACTTACCGTGGAAATATACTTTAATATCAAAGACGAAACGTAAAATTACCATAGTATGAGATTCGTGAAATGAAAAGCGATAAAAATTTCATATCGCACCTAGCTATAAAGATAACTTTATAAAGGTACCTAACTAAATGTAATATGGACGTTATATCGTTAAACGGTATATATATACTACATAGGTACTTACAGATATATTATGTACCTACTCGTAGGTTTTCACTTGCGCGAAGCTTTAAGCCCGCTTTATATTGGTTAGAAAACTAAAAAAAAGTTTATAATTTATCAACAATATTTTAAATACAATTTTGGAAACAAATAGTACTGAGAGGTTTGATTAATCACTTATTTACAAGATGGTTTGGGTATGGCACCTGTAGCGTAAGACTGAACAACTTACTTTCATGTATATATCGCCGTGGTCGTAAAACAACGACGGATGAGCTAAAAATGCGACATTGACTTTTTTTTATATTTCGTTGGGTTTATAGAACAAGTTGGTTACTAACATTTCACGAGTCAAGACATTACACGTTAAAAGTTAAAAGCTCCCAAATCAAATTTTTTTTCAATTTTTCAAAAGCATCATCATCATTCCCTTTGCCTAATGGTGCACAAGGCACTGTATTGGTTCAAAAATCACCGCGAATCTTGATTATTTTCGTTACATAAATGTAAGATGATCAGTCTTACGCTTCAGGTACCAGTCCAGGGACTATGAATTATTCTAGTTTAAAAACATATTTTTAAATAAATATCAAATGTCAACCATGTCGGGAATCGAACCCGAGACCTCTCGCATTGTACGCAAACGCGCTGAACATTACACTACGAAGCCGATTTTTTTTTTAAACTAGTTGAATTATATAAAACACCCTTTTTTGTATTCTGAAACACTTTTATTAACTTTTTAAGCAAAGATTATTTGATGCCAGTTATGAAGTAATCTCATTTTTCGAAAATTTGTGTTTACCAACACGATCCGGAAACCGCGAAAAATGTTTTATAAAGGCGTTTATTTCAAGTTTGAAAAAATATACATAACTATCACAAGGATTAAGAGATATGCTTATGTGTTAATCAAGTTGACACAATGTGTAAAAAAAAATAATATTTTTTTGTAAAATTGAAGAAAATCACGTCGTTGTTGTTCTGCAATCATGACTATATGATTGATATACGATGCAATTAGTGAACGATGATGTATTAGGTTTTTAAGAATCGAAAATGCACCGTTATAATACGTGGGATATAAGATAATAATAAATATATAAAATATAAGTATCATTACATGTGTGAGTCAATTACCTATGTATAATTCAACATACACGTTACATGCTCGAGGAAAATAGAATTTAAATTAAGAAGATCAGTAGTAACTTTTTTATTTGTTAAAAGACTTAAACCAGCCATTGACAGGTCATAAGCCTTGTAGATGCCTAGACTTCTAAATTACCTTCTCTTAAATGTTTTTCATCTCTGTTGTAATGTGTTAATGTTAAAAGACTATTAAACTTATCAAAAAAACTGTTTTTTTCCATTTTTATGTATCGATTATCAGCGCTATGATTTTTAAAATTGTTGTATTTATGAAATAACTCCGCGTGTGACGTAAAAGGTTTTCTTGCGATCATTGTTAATTAGTTATGCTCATTGCAATTGATGGCAAGAAAACCGAAAATCTTCGAAAAATAGTCTGTTTTTATTAAAATATTTTTTATTATTTTTTTCGCAGATTTTCAGGAACAATTACATAAAAACATTTTTTGTATCCGATTTCTCGTAGGGCTTAAGTTTCTCATTTGTCGGTAAATTCAAGTGCCTTCATTCATAAATGCCATTTTTCATTCTTCTTCTTCTTTTTCCACGTGTGGTCATAAGCGCAGCATGTGGACATCACCAAATGCCTCCAGCGGAATCAAGTCGAAAGATCGAAATCGTTGGCCTTCCTGGACGGCGGGTGTCCGCAGGTGAAAAGAAGAAGCAACTTGGCTTTAGGTAAGTTATGCACCGTTATACTTCAATTATGCAATTCATAGTTATGCAGAAAGCAGCCAGCCATAGAAATGTGCAACCGAGATAATTGCACTTTTGTGAAAATAGTAAATAATCAAATCTACTCAAGACTTGGAAGGTTTTTAACTTTAATGAATGAAAAATAATAGTTTTAATGATTTTTAAGGTTTGGCTGACCACAAAAAGTAATATGTGCATTATGCAAAAAACAGCCAGCCCTAATAAAACTCTGATGCATGTTTTGTCATTATACATTTAACATGTTATTTTATATTTATATAAGGGTACTTAATTGTAAAAAATAACTAAATTAATTCGTTATAATAACTTTAAAATTATTCAATGTGTTTAAGGAATTTGAATGATTTATTCAAGTCTAGTTGACCACACAACCTTAAATACGCACTTTGCAGAAAATAGCCAAATCTAATACCTCATTCAAACTTTGAATGTATGAGGTGACAATCTGTATCAAGACATTTTTTTTTATTACAGGTATTTTTGAATTAATGAATCTCTAAATTTTAAAATACTTTCGTATTAATCCACATAAATTTATTTAAGCGAACTAGTTTTCAGGAGACATTAATCAGACAAAAATTGTAATATTAACTAACTATAGGAAATAAAAATAATAGTTAATACGGTTGAAAACATAAAAATATATGTTTTTTTAATATAATGAAAATAAATCCACCCTATGTTTTTTTTTTACCTTGTATGAATTTATACGGCCATTGTGAAATAACCCATGGGCCGGTTATTGGGTTAAATTACCTAGCAAGGTGGAATTTTATTCACTGAATTATTTTATTTATTTTAATGACAGGCAAATGCACTCACCAGTACACCATGTGGCCGACTAATTTTCTCTCGATTTCCTTGTGCAGGAGTTTTATAAAAATAAATAAAAAAAACACAGCAAAAATCAACCAACTCTTATTTTACAGTATTGTGTGTCGTATAAGTAGATTGATTTCTTAAAAAACATTAACCTCGCCTTGCCTTAGGAGAGCCTCAACTCAATTTGCCGCTTCTCAGTCTTGGAAGGCCGTCAATGACGACCTGTCTTATTCATTCGGCAAGAGTTAATGGACCCGAGTTTGACGTGGGAGGAGGCGAGAGCGCGAGTGGAATAAAGAATCGTGTTTTTCTTTTTATTTGAAATTAATTTAAAACCCTTACGATTATAATTTTCTCTTAATAAGTTTTACTCTATTAACAATATTTTGAGTTAGTCCAAATTTTTGTAGACAAGGACTGGATTCAACTCCCTGGGGAGCTTTTTATATTAACGTATTACAACAGAGATGAAGAACATATAAGATAAGGTAATATAGAAGTCCAGGCATCTACAGGGTTTATGACCTGTCAATGGCTGGTTTAAGTGGCCACTTTACACACTGTGAAACATTCACCATTCTGCCCACATTCGAACATCTACATTCCTTCAATTCTTTCATCTGTTGATGTTTATGAAGTTAAAGAGCTGAAACCTTTATTTATGCGGGTGAGATTCACCTAATCGAATTATTTCACCAGCATACTAGGCAACGCCTGAAAATGTTATTTTTTCAATTTCTATACTTCTTCATAGACCAGGTAATTTATTAAGTGACCAGGTAATTTATTATTATGTAGACAAGGACTGGATTCAACTCCCTGGGGAGCTGTTTATATTAACATATTACAACAGAGATGAAGAACATTTAAGATAAGGTAATATAGAAGTCCAGGCATCTACAGGGCTTATGACCTGTCAATGGCTGGTTTAAGTGGCGTTTTTGGTGGTTTCTTACTCTATTGTTAATGATGATATTTTTATCATCTTTCGTAAATGCCGTCTGAGTCCTTTATTTAGTTTTGTCAAGTAGTTTATTGTATAATTCTGTCCCTGATTTGTTAGTCTCGATTGTCCTTTTCTCATTTTAGAATGTTGTATGTGATCTGATATTCTCGTATTGTGTCCGTGATTAGTACATTTTTTTCAAGTTTTAGTTCTTTGTCTTTAATTTCATTAGTGGTTAATTTATGAATTGATTTTAACAACTCTATTTTTAAAAACTTAGTTAAACTTAATTGTGTAGTTTTTTTAAAAAAGTTCTATGGTTGGTGTTAAATAAGGAAGGTCATACATGTATGTTATGTTTGAATAGTTATATTATATTATATTATGTTTGTAAAAATTTAATATCTGTAAACCATGTATGTTTAATATTTTCTTTACTTACTTTGTACAATTTGTGAAAATCTGTTATTGGTTCTGAGTTTATACAATATATCTGTTGTGTTTACCATAAATATATGTTGGTTTCCCAAATAAAAAAATAAAAAATATCCAGAACCCTCGAC
Source organism: Micrasema longulum (assembly GCF_059751315.1). Classification (NCBI taxonomy): domain Eukaryota; kingdom Metazoa; phylum Arthropoda; class Insecta; order Trichoptera; family Brachycentridae; genus Micrasema; species Micrasema longulum. Next base: position 26,707 of record NW_028278830.1, read on the forward strand.
GAGTGTTTTTAACTCGATGGTAGGTAAAAAGATGTTGCGAAAAAAAATCTATTGGAGTTTATCAGTCCTCATGATAATCTTGTTAACGTGTTTGACTGCGAAAATTTTATTAATACAACTAAAATTAATTCAGCCTTGGTAATTTAATTACGTCGTGTGGATTTGTACGATCCATCTGAAATAGTCTAAAGAGCAAATACTGATTTCTTGCAATATATCAACGGCATCTCGTGTTATATTGTAGTGTATTGTAATATTGGAGTAGTAGGCAAAGGGAGACGTTTTGAAAGGCTTTACCACTACATGAAGTGACATTATTCGCAATATTGTAGAATGGAAATGGGGAGACTTCAGTGCCAATATTACATTATATTCAATGAACTTTGTTTTCAATATGCTAGGCTTTAATAACGCTAAGAATAGGAAATATGTAAAGGAACTGTATTCAGCAAAGTATCTACATATTTCTTCAAATTATTACGAGAGCAAGTTTTCAATCCGCGTTATCATTATTTTTTGAATTCGACTTTACAGGCCCTTGGTCTCGGACATATATTTGCCTGTCACACCTAAACGAGACCATTAACCCGGCTCCTGGGCCTCAATTGTGAACGCTATCTTCATCTGTGTATATTGAGACGGTACACTTAACTTTTGTACTATCTGTATCTTACCTCGGTATGTTCTACCTACTTGTCATATCGACATCATATGATCGAAACAAGCCAATGAATGACCGCAAAAAATTAGTCCGCGTTCCTTACGTAATTAATATTTAAAATAGTTCTCATTTATATTTAAAATAGGCTTCTGTGATTGAAAGTGCCCACTACAAAGCAATTATAAGTTCCAATAAATCTCAATTCAAGAAAAAAAAAGCTCGCTTGAACATGATTTTTTATCATTGCCAAAACGATATGCTTCACGATCGTCTGCATTTATCTACTGAGGTAGTACTGAGCGATTTTAAGGTTGACTCTCGACGCGTTCTCACAGAAAAATTGTAAAACAGATGGAAAAAATATAATAACGAAATATTTTTTTACAGTGGTCACTTTCTAACGCCTAGATACTCTTATGTGTTAATAGGACAGAACCTAGCGACATGACTTTCGCATCTAGGCGTTCGTATTATGAAACTGACAGTTATGTCGGAATTTAATTTGACTTCAAAATTTACTTACTGCTCTCTCATATTTTTCAAAGCCTTTTAAAAAAAAAGTCCTAACATCAAAATGAATAAAAATTTAAACAGGTCGTAATAAAAGGAATAATTACTCGGTTTAACAAAAATTTTGACACATTTAATGCGTAAATTAACGTATTGAGGGGTTCTAGACCCGTCGGTATAAACCGATGTACTTACATCAAAACTTGATGGTGGGGGAATCGGTAGTATATCTTTGTAGTCGGTCAGGAGAATTTTATCTTCAACTTTGACGTCATACTGAAGCTATGCCATTTTAGAGTGTAGATATGTGTACCGTGACGTACGCTTCCCATTGGATCATATCGATGTACCTACTTAGAACTTGAAAGTGGGGGGTTGGTAGTAGATCGTTGTAATCACTAGAGAGAATTTATCTTCAACTATACCGTCTATAAATACTATGCCGATGATGAATACAGTTCTATGTGTGAAATAGAACCAGATCCATGGCCAACGATTTCGACTTGACGACAGCTGTGTGGTAAAAATCCTAAAAAAGAAAATCTATTGGAGAAACTTCCGCCTCGTAGTATAGTGGTAGGTTAGTCCGGTCATCGGTTTGAAGTCCCGGATTCTATTCCTGGGAATGCTGATATGAAATATTTGTTTTGAAAGGTGTTTTTACACTGAACCATTTATTTGTCCCTGGACTAGCACCTTAAGTGTAAGACTGGTTACTTTACCTTCCTGTAACGTATTATCGAAATATGCTGCATTTGGTTTTACAATGCAGTGCCCTATGCACCATAGGGTACAGATTAGGGTTAGATTATGATTTTAAAAAAGCTAGTAAAACATGACCCAGGGCAACGATTACAATGGAAAGTTAAGGACGTCATACCTTCACCATGACGGTATAGTTGAAAATAAAATCTCTCGATCGATTACGAAAATACACTACCGACCACCCAGCTTCAAGTTTTAAGTAGATACATCAATATGTAACATGGGAACGCGTACGCCACGGTACACATATCTACGCACTTGAGTGACATCCTTCAATATGACGTCATAGTTAAAGATAAATTCTCCCGAGCGATTATGAAGATACATCACCAATCCCCACCTTCAAGTTATGAGGTAGGTTTATCGGTATGTACGGGTCTAGCTCCTCGTGGTTCACATATCTACTCATTAAAAGTGACAAAAGTTTTATTTTGTTCCACCAAATAGTTTTTCCTTTAGTTAAAAGTTATTAATTTTTTAAATCGTTCTGAGAGGGCCAACTACTAATAGTAATAAAATGCTCGTTTTTCTAACGGAGAAAGTTAAAACTCTGGAATCCGTAATACTCAATAAATTAGATTTAATTATTGAATCTAAATGTGAATGTAATTCTCAGTGCGTCAAGCTACGTGCTGTTAAAAGTGCCGAATCTCATAACACTGTTGCCGGCTCTGGCAAATTTGGCAGTGTTCGTCCTGTGCGTTCTCATTCGCCCAAAGTGATCGCCAGTCCCCCCGTTCGGCCGCCGCCGGAATCGCTGCCGGAGCCACCGCCCGCACAGCCGCTACCGCCGCCGCCCGCACAGCCGCTACCGCCGCCGCCACCAGCGGTAACAAACACGCCAGTGGTAACTGACACGCCAGGGGAGACCCAAGATCAACGAAACTGGAGCGCCATCGCCTCAACAAGTAGTGGCAAGACTACATCTAATAACAAGACAAGACCAAATAGTCCTGTGCTTGCTCTTTCTTCCATTCTGGAGCCCAGGAAAATTGTGACACGTTCCGCCACCACGAAGGCCGCCGAAAAAACTTCAGCAGGAACATCCGACACAATGAGTAACCATCAAGATGCTTCGTCTGAAGACTGGAGGACAGTGGAGAAGAAGAAGAAGAGTCCTCGTCGTGTTCTCATTCGTGGTAATATTCGGAAGGATGAGGAGTCTCCTCTTATTTTTTATCATTTTTATCCCTTCCATAAAGATACCACGAGTGAAGACATGAATAAATATATTTGCTCCCTTGCTATGTCGGAAAAACATAAAATTATTAATATTAAGACTAAGGGCGATTATGCTTCGTTTAAAATAGGAATACCCAGTAATTTGGTTGGGGAAGTTATAAAGCCAGAGAACTGGCCGCGACACTCTTTTATTAAAGAGTGGATAAATAAGATGGAAACACCACGGCTTCCTGCTCCTAAATGACAGTTAAATAATAATACTTACAAATGTCTTCTTTCTTTTTACTATCAGAATGTCCGTGGATTGAAGAGTAAGTGCGCGGATTTCTGTAGTGCGGTTGAATCATGTAACTTTGATGTAATCGCACTAACAGAAACATGGCTTAACCATAGTGTATTCAGCTCTGAACTTTTTGATGGTAATTTTACAGTTATAAGAAGGGATCGTGATGTCACTGATAATGTCCGCAGGCAGGGCGGGGGATGCTTATTGGGGGTTAGAAACAGAGAAAATTTGCAAGTTCAACATTTCACTGTTTTGGAAACTCCGAATGAGGATCTCTGGGTAAAACTGACTTATCATGGTGAAGTTATATTTATTTGTGTTGTATACTTTCCACCGGCGATTGATTTCCAGGTTTACAAATTATTTTTTGACTCTATTTTAGCTAATTTAAGTATAATAAATGACAAAAAAGTCATTATTTTGGGAGATTTTAATATTTACTCAGCACGCAGTAAGGATTTAATAGAAGCTGAACTCTCACTGCTTTGCGAGATACTGGGTGTTTTTCAATGCAACAACATTTTAAACTCGTCTAGTCGTATTTTAGATTTAATTTTTAGTAAGATTTATTTGGTTATAACGAGGAGTATCAATCCCTTAACTTCCGAAGATAATTATCATCCGAGTCTTGAATTTGATTTTGACTTCCGTCAACACCAATTTCATCACTCTAGTGCTGTCCCTAAGCAAGACACAACTACTTGGAGAGGATGGAATTTCCATAAAGGTGATTTCATGTTGCTATATAGACTAATGAGTGAAGTCGACTGGAGTGAAATGTACGAGTCGACTGATGTTAATATATCTACTGATTATTTTTATTCCTATGTTTACAGTATTTTTGATTTATGTTTTCCAAGAAAATCACCATCATTGGGTGGAAGACGATATCCGGGGTGGTACACTAGAGAACTTATTAGGGACATAGAGAGGAAACATTTCCATCATAAACAGTGGAAGGCCACTGGTAGTGTGCGTGAGTATGAAGTGTTCAGTCGCTATCGTTCAGAAATTCATGTGCAAATTCGATCTTTGTATTCATCGTACATTAGGACTATGAAAAGGGATATTCTTCTCGATGCAAATAATTTTTGGAATTACATCAAATCCAAACGCAGGGATGGTGGACATATTGATACTATGTTATGGGGTGATAAGACTGTTCGAAACTCGGACGTGGCTGATGCATTTGCGAGTCACTTTAAATCAGTCTACTCTGATGAACCTCCTATTCTTTGTATTGATAATGCATCACAACAATGCCCTCATGGAGCCAATAATATATCCATCGATTGTTTTGATGAGAAGGAAGTTTCAATTTTTTTACTTAAACTTAAAAATACTAATTCAATTGGCCCAGATTTTGTACCTACTTTCATCCTGAAAGGTTGTATTGAGTTTTTAAAAGGACCACTATGTTTTCTTTTTAACCAGTCTTTAAATTTGGGTACCTTTCCTGAAGTTTGGAAGAAGTCTAAGGTAACTCCAATTTTCAAAAGTGGCTCCAAGACTTCTATTGAGAATTACAGGCCAGTTGCTATCCTTTCTGCTCCGGCCAAAGTTTTCGAGTCATTGTTACATCACTTCATTTCATCAAAAGTGAACCCTTTTTTGGTTGATGAACAGCATGGATTCAGATCTGGACGATCAACCGAATCTAATCTTGTGGTATTTACTGAATACGTGTCGAGAGCCTTGGATAGAGGTCATCAAGTTGATTGCTCATATAATGATTTTGCCAAGGCTTTTGACAGGGTGAATCACGATGTGTTGCTTAGTAAATTAAATAAAATTGGTTTTAGTAATAAACTATTAATATTTTTTGCAAATTATTTTAAAAATAGAAGTCAATTTGTCACTTATGGACTTTTTACTTCTAAACCCTTTCTTACATTTTCAGGAGTCCCACAGGGCTCTAATTTAGGTCCACTTTTATTCTCTATTTTTATAAATGACATCACTAGCGTAGTATCGCATTCACGAGTTCTGTTGTTTGCAGATGATCTAAAATTGTTTCTGGAGATACCCACCTTGAATGATTGTCGCCTTCTCCAGTCTGATATAAATAATATATTTGATTGGGGAACACAGAACAAACTAAAATTTAATGTTTCTTAATGTTATGTTCTGTCATATACGAGGGCATTAAAAACTATTTTTATACGGTATTGTATGGGAGTGTGTTCACTTAAGCGAACTGCCACTATCAAAGATCTGGGAATTATGTTTGATGCTAGACTGAAATTTCATACTCACATAGGCACTGTCTGTGACAATGCGCGCAAAATGTTGGAATTTGTTCTCCGAACAGCTAAGGTGTTCTTGAATACTCGTGTTCTAAGGCTTCTTCATAACTCATTGGTGCGAAGCAGACTTGAGTGTGGATCTCTGATCTGGGCGCCCCACGAATTGAAGTACTCTCTTATGCTGGAGATGGTTCAGAAGAAATTTCTGAGGTATCTTTACTTAAGGGAGTGCGGATATTATCCGTGGTTGTACCCGTCTGACTTCATACTGGGAATGCTTGGCTACAATAGTTTGGAGAAAAGAAGAAATGCATACTTGCTTATGTATTTTTTCCGATTGATCCGTGGTATTACGATCAACATAGGTATAACGGAGAGTATTTTTCTTTATGTTCCTAATGACTACCTTAGACATAGACAGCTTAAGCTGTTTTATCTTCCTGCTTGCAGAACCAACCTGCCGATGGTAATGCCAGTAGGAAGAGCAATGTCTTTACTCAACCGTATCTCTTCGGAAATTGACATCTTTCATATTAGTGAAAAAAAGTTCAGAGAGGATTGCATTCTTTCTCTATAATTGCTGGGTATTTTTTATTTTTACCATTTTTGTATATTTAAATTTTAGTGTTCATTTTTTCGTTTTATGTATGCATTGAATTTTTTTGTTATGTACATAAACGTTTTTAAAATAAAAAAATTGAAATTGAAAATTGAAATTGAAATTGAAATCTATAACTAAAATCAGTATGAATTTAAGATATTATTTTTCATGGGATTTGAGGGGTCGGAGAGCTTTTCACCCTTCCTCTAAAATAAATTAAAATAAAGTATCTCGAATAAATTATTGCTCTTAATCAAATATTAATATTAATTTATTCTTAAGCAGTGAATATTCTTAGAAATTTTAAATACCTAAAAAAAACAACTAGAGTTATTCTTCTTGGGGGTGAGAGTAGGTAGTAGGTTCTTGTTACCCAAAAATTACATATTCCTTTTCAATAACCTGCCTTACTAGGATAGCCTCTATAACGAGGCACAAATTTATTTATTTTTCTCTTTTTTTAACCAGTAACTAAGTATTCACAAGTATTTAACTATAAATCATTCGTGTCATCTGCTTATTAGTCTGATATGCTGGCTATCCACTTCCTTTACATTTTTACAATTTTTTCTTCTTTGAGTTTTAACGTCAGGTGGTTAAATAATGAATATCATGATCAAGCAGCGTACTTAAGCATGTTTATTATTATACAGGCGGACTCGACTTTTGCATATTCTACTCTCACACAATTCACTTTTTCGCTATTTTTTACACATTTTTGTTTTTATCAATTTGTATCGTTTTGTGTTTTATAAAATCTAAAATTGTTTACTTCCTTGCAGTTGTTCGCAAATACATTTTTAAAATCAAACCGTTTTAGTCTTGAGTTGGGGCGCGTGTCGATGCGTTGTGTGGTTTGCCAATTTATTTGTGTATATTCAAATATTTTTTCCTTATAAATAAACATGAGTGCAAAACGAAGGAACTGCAGTGTTCATTCGAATAAAAAAAAAGTAAGCACTCGTCAACTAAACATGATTGAGTCAATGATGGGAATAATTAGGTGTTCTGATAGCGGTGAATCATTTGCTTCTGTCTACAGGTCTACGATATATTCAATTTTGAAAAACAATAATAAAATTATACAATACTTTCAAAATTCTGGAAACATCTTCAAAGATTGCTTACAAAAGACACGGTACAGTGTTGGATGAAATGGAAAGAGCTTTGTCATCATAGATTAGTGACAATTTGTTTACTCTAATGGAAGAATTGTTGAATAATACCATGGATTGCGAAATAAGTTTTTCAGAATACAAAACTATACGCTGCAACTTACATAGTCGACATACGGGAGGAGTCATTTCATTAATTAGAGATAATGTTATTTACAAAATAGTCACAAATGAACAGCATGAGAAAATAGCATGGAATCTTTCTATTAATGTGTTATTCTTTTTAACATATTTATTACAGTAATTTACAATGAATTATTTATACAACAAATTAATTAAGTAGTAAAAGTAAACATATATATTTTTATTTTTGCTGTTGGTTCATCTAAACTGCCTAACTAGGGATAGCTTCCCCGTTCTAAGGCAGTAAGTTATGTGTTTTATAATAATACTAAAAAGTAGTTACAATTGTATTATTATGTGTGCTTTTTCAGTCTTAAAAGTAATTAATAAATATATGGTGAAAACATAAATAATACCAAAATGTCTACATGAAAAAGGATTTACAAAGGGACCATACCATATATAGATCACCAAGCACAAGTACCTATAAGTGGATTTTCAACATATTTTGTAAAGTAGTGCGCACAAAATATCAAAAAGAAGAAGGCGAATATTATGGTCGGTGATTTTAATACTACTGTGCATAATATTAATGACATGCATACATATATACAAAAAAGCTGATAGATATAATACAGGTAAATGGAATGAAAAAACTTGTTCTAGAATCTACAGGAGCAATTGAAACGTAAAAACATTAATAAATCTGGTAATAACAAATATATTTGAATTAAGAGTTAATTTACTGGACTCTTAAAATTTATGGACCATATCATAGTTCAAATGTTATTAAAAAAACTAAATATGGAGACATCTACCAAATCATCATGTAAAGTACATAGACATTATAATCAATACGACAAAAAGGAACTTAGCCATAATTACATTTACATAAAGCGTAAATTGATTGAAATAACAGAGTAAGAATTTAATTTAAAGGTATAAACATCTATCAAAAGCACAGAACATGCTCTTAATAACATGGCACAATAATTATTTGAAAAATATGCAGTTTGAATGGGACAGATTATATAAAATTGCAAAAATAACGCAAAATAATGATGACTGTAATAAATTCAAATCACAAAGAAACAAATACTCAATTGAATAAAAAAAATGGAACAATGAATACTTTAAAACAAAAATTCAAACTGAAAAGGAAGATCCAAATAAATTATGGACAACAATTAAATCTTGGCTGAAAAATAAGAAAAACGAAATAAATGAAAACATCCGATTTCCCGACGGAAAAGAAAAATCTAATATAGCTAAAAAAAAAATTAAAATGTTTATAAGAAGTGTGGAAAAGATAAATGAGTATACAATACATAAATTTAATTATAAATGAAGAGGGAGAACTGGAATCTAAATGATACTTAAATATACACGATACTTAAAATAATTAAACTCAAACTCAGTTCTAACGGAATAACAATTGAATTATTATAAAAATCGCTACCGATCATTAGAACATATTTATTGGATATTTTGTAGGAATCAATACTACATGAAGTGTTTCCTAAATCTTAAAAAACATTATGTGTCATTACAGTTAAATGCGAAGGTTACAGACCAATCAACACCCTTCCAAAAAATGAACAGTTATTGAAATGTATTGTAAAGAACAAACAAGTTAACTTTTTGGAACAGGTAGATGTATTATGTAAAGAACAATGTAAATTCAGAACAAATCAATCCAGCGAAATGGCCATTAACCTTGTTTTAGAAGACTAGAAAGAGGAAACTGACAAAAACCTGTTCGTAATTGCAGTTCTTTTGGACCTCAAAGAGCCTTTGAAACAATTAACAGAGAAACAATATTAAAATAATTGAAATAAAAAGAACAGCGATATAATGGTTCAAAAAGTATCTACGTGACAGATTCTAAATAAAATTTTCTGAGCCGCTAAAAATAGCATTGGGAGGACCACAAGGATCTGCTCTGGAACCAGTTATCTTTATTATGCTATATATTAAAGAATTGCAGAGACATTAAAACATTCTAAAATAAGACTCTTTGCAGACAATGCATCAATATATCATGATCTAAATAATGTAGCTCTATGGCTAAGAGTTTACAAATATTTTTTTAAAATAAACAAAACAAAATATAGGTAGATGAATACAGAAAACAAAAGAATACAAGTTTACTCCGTAAATTGTAGTAGATAATGAAGTTAGTGAATTAAATACTTGAGTATAATGATGGATTCCGAATTTACATTTTATCAAAATACTAAGATGGTATTGAAAAAGATTGCTAAAAAATATCAACTTTGGGAAAAATTAGAAGATTTTTTGATAAGAATTCACTTAAAATTATTTTTAACACAATTATTAAACCACACATTAACTACTGAAGCGGCATATTATTTTTAACAAACCAAGACAATTTAAACAAACTAACTATTTCACAAAACCAAACTTTAAGAATCATTTTGAGAAAAAACCGATACAAAGGTGTAAATTTGTTTTTAAAAAAAAATTCATTGCTAATATATGAGCAAAAAATATTTTATAATACGATGATGTTTGTGTATGTATTTGTTATTAATTATGTTGAACAAAACACAGAATTTTGGAAAAGAAAATTTAAAAGCTAACATGAACATGATCACAATACCAGAGAAAATATGAAAATCAGACTACCATTTTAGAAAAAATGCTAAGTCATAAAAATATATTTTATATTAGGCTAGAAAAAATATAATGAAATGGGAAAAAAAAATTATGAAAAAAAAAACTAAATTGAAACAGAAATTTAAGAAATATATGTTAATAACTTATCACTAAAATAAATGTATTTTTTTATTATTACAGCACACATAAAAATATGTTTATGTGTGCCATATTTCAGGATTCAAAATAAATAAAATACGAAAGAATATGATCCTATTGGAGAACATATATCGTAGAACTTTATATTAGGAAAATAACTCTTAACAAATTTAAAATAAAACCGCCTAAAAGTACAAAATAAAATAGGATAGAATTCATTAGTATACCTTGATAAAGAAGCTTGTGTAGCTTTGAAACCGGTTGGTACAAAAAAGCAATTGGTTAAAAATAAAGTTGTTTAATATATTTATTTATTTTATCACAATATTATTTGAAAGCATCACGACTATTTGTACCATTCATGGATGAGGATACAAAAATGTGTTTTTAGTAAAAAAAAAAACAAAAATGCCTTTGCCATAAAAAAATGCGGAAGTTCATCCCTACGGAAAATTACATATAAAAATTCGGTAAAAATTAGAGCATTCAATTGTACGGTGAAGTTTCTAAAAAATGTAGGAATAAAATAATAAAAATGAGCTGGTCTGAACGACGGCACTTTATCTTCCGAATCAGCCAATGATAAAAGAGTTGTGATAGATTTCCGGCTTACAGTAAGTCAACTGACCAATTAACAGAACTCCGAATAATTGAAAAAATACGAAACTTTTAAAAATCATAGCGCTGATATTACTCGTATTCGTCTTTTTTTTAAATCGTCTTAGTTTAGTATCGTCCAATGACAAACAATTTTTTTTTTAAATACTGAAATTCTTCACTACACCATGAATTAATAAATAATATTTTTTAAACACGGGGTGGAAATCTTATTACTTTTAATCACACGTCGTATAAAAATTGAACAATGATAGATGTTAAAATACGGTCAACACGTTTGCATATCATGCAACAGATCTTCCGCTTGGTTCTGAACATGGTTGACATGAAATATTGATTTAAAAAGTAATTTCAAAAACCTTTTTTTTTTTTTTTAATAAACTTTATAAAAGGTACATGTTTTTTAAAATTCTATACAGATCTACTTTCATACATCTAGTAAATGTTATTACTGTAACACTCCAGAAAAAAAGACTAACTTTTGTGCTTAGAGAGTAGTTGTACTGTTATAGTAGATGTATATACTCTAAGGTTATAGTTGTTTATTTATAAGAGTTTATATAATTTTGACTATATAAGTATATGAGAAAAAAAACATAGAATATATGAAGAAAAAAACATAAAATAATAATACATTTATACTAATTAACATTTAATACAGTTTTTACACGTCTTTAAATTTACTCAAAATTTATTTATTGATAAATTATTTTTAACAATGCAATATTCCATCGTACCATGACTGGCACTTGAAGCGTAAAACTGATCATATTACTTTCATATAACTCATAAATGACATACGCAGTGATTATTTTACCAATACAATCAATACCCATTGGAATATTAACAGAATGGTGAATATGCGTGGAGTTATCACTTAAGCTGGGTTACACTGATGGGACAATACAATATACAGGACAATCTTATCTTATCTTATCTTAGCTCATTGAACAGTCTCAAATGGACTAGACAGGACAATGAGACAATACAGCAATTTGAAAATGAAACGCGACGACTTCACACGCAGAGTAATTTTTAAATTACAAAACCTTAAAAAATCATAGCCCTGATAAGATACATAAGAATAATAATGTTTTTCTGTAAGCTTAGTTTGATAGTCTACCAACAGAAAAAAAACAGTAAAATATCTAAAGAACTTCCTTATTGTTGTAGGACGAGCTGAATAATAAAATTCGCGGGAGCAACACGCACGCGCGAATCAAGTGGTTTTTGTCCTACTGTCCTATCCATGCGCGGTAGTGGGAGTTATAAATTAACCTGCGGAGATAGTCTACCTGTCTTTCTCTAGGGCAATGTCTTGGTCCATTGTCCTGTCCTATAAATTTCTGTTCCCATAAGGAAAAAATTTTACGATGTTGGGACAGGACAATATTGTCTTGTCCTTAAGTTAACGCTACTTCAAACCAATGACAGGTAAAAAAAACCTATAAATAATTCGGTTTCAATATCTCCTTCTCAGAGAGGTTCTCCATTTAATTGAAATATCTGTTATTGATAAAAAAATATTCTGTGTGAAAACACAAATGTTTATTTTTGTTTTTTATTTACTTTATAAAATATCTGTCACTGAACTTCTAAGCGGCTGGACCGATTTTTGTGAATTTTTTGTGTATGTTTAAGTGAGTCCCTGGATGGTTTAGAATCACACTTGGACCCTGTAGGTGAAATGTTAAACTCAATGTCAAATATCACTTAGTATATAGTTAAGCTAAAATTCGAATATCGAAAAAACGTTTACTGAACCAGCTAATTGCAGTCAAGCCAACGTTTGGGAAGAACGACGTCTGTCGGATCTGTTAGTTGTATATACAAAAGTAATTTAAGATTATACACATAGTTTAAATAACTATAGTAGGGACAATTTAATAGGTCACATTTGACACTTCATAAAAATTCAACAACATAACCTTGTAAGGCGGGAATAATTTTTTTTTCGAATTTAGAACCGCACAATGAGGAATTCCACTGTTTTATATATATTTTTTTCTATTAGCGTACTATTTAACTAAGCGAATTTTTTTTTTTTGTGCGTTATTTAAAAATATATTATTTTTTAAAGTTACATTTATCAAATACCGCGCCAAATGACTGTAATCAGTGTGTCACTTTTCAGTAGTGACGTCATGAAACGGTTGGCGTTCTTTCTTTCACTGACCTGACAAGAATCTATGGAATATTGCTTTGATTACTTCATTTAGTTGATCGTAATTTGCTCATTTCTATGTTATGGTTGTTTTTACGAACGTTTCGATTTAGAAAAACCTAGAAAGTTGACATAATCTCTGGTTGAAATGTCCAATTATACTCTATTTTTCTATGGTCAAAACGTTCCTGACAAAGTGCGGGGGCTTTAAAGCGGAAACCGGAAATACTACACGTAGATATAAGGAGTGACGTCATTATTTACGATTTTAAAATGAATAATATTTTTAACATTTTTTATTTATTTTTGCGTGCGTTTTTTGATATTTCATCCTACTCTAAATTTTTTAAATATTCACGTGTACATGAACACATTTTTAAAATTTAATTTCGGGTTGTGCTGGAATTCCTCATTGCTTAATTTTTTTCAATTACGATTACATATTTATCTTAAGAATGACAAAAGAAGGTAACTTTACGATTTACTTTCACTAATAAACCATTCTGAACATAATTAACCTTTTCTGTTCTAAACGTCGTTACAATGTTGCATCAGTGAACTTTTTTTCCTTTTAAACACTAGGGATGTTACCCAGAAAAATCGAATGTTGATAATTTTGTTAAATTTACTTATCTTATTTTGTTCCTTAAATTTACGATAGAAAATAATACTGGGGTAGGGATTCGACTTATGATTTTTTGATTGAAATTACAGTTCCTATAAGTACTTTTTCATAGTAACTGAATTCAATTCACATATATTATGCTTGAAGTCCGAATCGATGCATTCACTCAATCGATGTTTTTAAGCAGGTACCTCACTATGAAGCTAAAACCGACAAATGTCAAATGAGACCTATTAAATTGGCCCTACAATAAGTCGCAAATCTTCGCATGACGGGCCGGGCCTCCGTAATGAATAAAGGCTCGCCGGTAATCCCGTTCACCGCCAACGGGGGCGTGGGATCATAAATATTATCCAAATAACCGAAGAATGACGCGCCACGCGCACAGTTAGCCCGTCGCGTGCGTCGCTCGCGTCGCCCGAGGTGTAGCGGTGACACCGAATAATAGGTGCATATTTTTTCTGCCATTTCAATATTCTTCCTTGGCGGACTAATCTGGCGCCACGTGTAGATAAACCGACGCGCGCCCGAAGCTTACAAGTCGATAAAAATACATGTCAATTTATTCATTTCGCAACCGCGTTGTTGACATAAATATCGTGGCTGTGCTCTCATTATTATTACATACCATCATTTTTATTTTTTTATTTTAATAGATTTGCGGACCAAGTCCATTTTAAATACATAGTATATCGAAAACAATCATATACAGTAAAACAAAACTAGAAACGCTACAATAAAAAGATAAAACAAAGACAAATCAGTACATTGGACGAGCATTATGAGATCCAGGGCCGCGATTACAAACGCTAACTCAATCGGTACATATCGAGACCGTATAAACTAAAATCAATATTTATGTATCAAAAATTGCATATTTGTCTGAAAATTCTAAGAATCTTCGTCGATAATCTATAATTGAACATTTTGAGAAAAAAAATGTAGATATGTTCTATTTTTCGTTCTTCTAAAACTTAATTATATTTTTTTAGATAAAATTGAAGATATTTTTTTACTTCGCATTAGAATATTGACCCAGGGCCCCGATTACAACGGAAAGTTCTCATTTATCTTCAATTTTATCTACAAGTTAAATTAAGTTTTCTGTATGAAAAGCAGAATATGCATACATCTTTTTCTTTTAAACATGTTCAATTATAGGTTACCGAGGAAGATACTTTAAAATTTTTATGCAAATATACTCATTTTCGTACACAATTATCGGTTTTTCTTTATAGACAGTCGACGATAACTCTGTTAACTTCTCATTGTGATTGGAGCCCAGGGCCGCGATTACAAACGGTATCTTCATCGGTAATCGGACAATATAAACCAACATTGATATTTATGTACGAAAATGTGTATATTTCTAAAAAATTGGAAGTATCTTTATCGGTAATCTGTAATTGAACATGTCTGTTTAAAAAAAAACCCATGCATACAAAACTTAATTTTTCTTTGCAGATAAAATTTAAGATAAATGTTAATTCCCCGGGCTTAGGTTGATTATAGCTTTGAGGAATTTATTGAGCACTATCAATATTTTTAAAAGTTTATTAAAGATTTAATTTACAATCAAAATAATTCAGATCCTAATTTTAGTTAACAAATCTGATCATTCTGTGTAGAGGCGCCTGGAAACCAGAGGTAGTCTTATTGTGAACGAGGAACAGAATTTAATTATTTCTGAGTTTACGCAAAGGAACATTAAGAGGTTTTTGTTGGAAAATAGTTAAAATCGACATCATCATCATTATTTTATTATTATTACTTTTACGTTTAAGATGACATTCGTGACAGTGAAAAAAGCCAGAATTGTATATTAAGTCCTCTCTGCCTACCCTAACGTGAAAATGGCGTGATGGTAATATCAGTGTCCAGAAGTAATAATAAGCTTATTTTAATGAAAGAAGCACAATAAAAAAAGCCAGGGAAAAAAATGTTAATGAATATTTTTGAAGATGCACCTATATAATGTAAGAGGGGCCCAATTTTGATTTTTTATTGTATATTACAAATAACTTAATCATCATATCCCTATTGGTACCCAGTGGCGCATATGGCACTACATTAGCATTCCAATTACAGCGTGTCAAGATCGATTTGATTACAGATAAGGTAAAGTGCCGGTCCAGGGACAATTAAATATTGCACCTACAAAACCAATATTTTACTACTCGCCTGTCGACATTCGAGCCCGAGACCTCAGTACGGTATGCGAACGCGTCAACTACTGCACCACGAGGCGGACTTATCTCCATTCGATTATCTTTTTCGGAATTTTTCTATTCAAAAATACTCGTCCAGGGTGCGAGTTCAATTTCACAATCAGAACTGTATTTTTTATCCGCCCGGAAAATTTATGTGATAATGTTTTCATAATCTACCAACACACATAATACAAATACATGTGATACCTCATGAGTGCCTTGAAAACGTTAATCTGTTTTAAAATTTTAGATTTTAATCTAGGTAAAATGATTTTTTTATGAATTGACACTGACACAAATGATTTGACTTTTACTGCTTGCCTGTGTTTTCACAATCTAGATAAAACTGCCATAGTACGGCAAAAAAACTAATCGTGTAATCACCTCCTTTGTTTATAAGAGCATCCTCGTCGTTACAATATATAAATACATAGGTGCCTCAAAGGTATCTCTGCCGAGTATCACACAAGGTTCGAAATAGTTTAATCGGAACTATCGAGGCGAATTAAGTTGATTGAAACTGATATCCATTTGATGGGGGTCAGGAAAAAATATTAAATCACGTACGGCCCGCTTATGGCAAGGTGCCAAAATCTCAAAGCGGGCACTGCAAGCCGGGAACGCTTCGCTTTCGATAAATTGCGATTTCGATAAAGGGGTAGTATTTTTGTATGCATTAGCGCACCCTTTAAGTTAAACGTTCAGTAGCGATATAATCTTTCGCATTTAGCGCCACGCGACCTGCCGGTGTGTAAATGAAGCTAAATGCAACCATCAGGGGACGATTTATTCGCCAGCAAAATGAATTGTGAAATGCCGCGAGTGTGGGAACGCTCGTAGCTTATAGGAGCACGCTGTCAGGTGGAATATCAACTTTATTGTTTGACTAAGCTGATAGATAGCGACGCCTTAAACCCTGGATTAGGTCATGCGCGGTAGGAAATATTTATATTCATTGTGACGTAAATTTCTTTCCCGAGTACTCTCGAATAACGTGAAAAATAGATTAGTAATATGGATTTTTTAAAGATAATTGCGAGTCAAAAGAAGTACGTGGAACAAAATATTTAGGAACTACAAGGGCATATTGAACTTAAAACTCACGTTTTGTCACAACAGTGAGTTTGTGAACGCCGTATAACAGAAATATCAAGAACAAAATCAGAACAGTGTAAGTATTTTTTTTTAATGCTTTCAACAAAAGCCTGAAAGACATTATGACGGACAGCAAATTTACGACACTGGGCAAAGATAAAAAACAGTACTTCGCGACCAAAGAAAAAAACAAATTACGAACAAAAACACTATAATTTTCTGGCCCTTAGGGGCTTAGGCTTAGGCTATACAACTTTTTGAGTATGGATATATCGGTAAGCAAAATAAAAAACAATGTTTTCAAAACTCTAGTCGATAAATGGATTACTAAAAGGACTAGACAGGAAGCTGAAGAATATGTTTCTTATATCAAAATATATATTTTTCTTAAAGTCCCTTATCATTTTATTAATGTAGGTAAATTTTCAAATCTTTTTTCATATTTCTTTTGAATTTTTACACCTATAATACTTTGATGTGACTTGAGAATTGGTGTGAAAGTATGTACTATTATGTATTAAATAAATAATACACTGACACTCCGGAACGTGCCTGTGGGCCAGTGGAGTGGCTACACCCATAAATAAAATGGAAATGATATTGAATGTATATATTGTGTAAACGTTTTTTTACAAACTACGTGTTTGTATTATATATTGGATAAAATAAAATAAATTTTTAAAACTGAAAAATATTGTAATAATTACAAAATGGTTTTATTGAATAGAGTGGTTTCTAAAATAGTACAAAATTCATTATCAAAGTAATTTTAAAGAAACCCTCAACATTTAATATGGAAAATCTTTATAAATGATTTAAAGTTCACACAGTAGACACTACGTACAAAATAAATTTCATTTTACAAATTTACAAAGAAGAAAATATAAACGAATTTGAGATAAATAGTCACTCAGATACCAAAAGATTACAAAAATTCCTGAATTCCACACAAGTCATGGTCAAAAAAAAAATTGTTTTCAAAAGAATAAAAAATTGTAATAATCTCCCCAATGAATTAAAAACTTTGAAAACCAATATATCTCTTAATAAATTTAAAGATTTTGTTTGAACACAGCATTCTATTATAATGAGTTTCACTGTATTATTCTTTTCTGTTTTCCCCTTTTTTTGTTTTTTTTTCTCAGGTCTCTACACTCGAAATTCTATAATTTCAAATTACTAAATAACTATAACAATTTATGTCATCCTCCAAGCACAAGAGCGAGTCTCTTTTTTGGAAAGTGACAGTCTTCTTCTTCTTCTGCAGCCTTATTCTTTCCACTGCTGGATAAAGGCCTCTTCCAAACGTCTCCATTCCTTCCTATCACCCGCTTTCATCATCCACGTTTTACCGGCAATAGAGGCAATGTCGTCGACCCATCTTTTCTGTGGCCTTCCAACACTTCTTTTGTTTGCCCACGGTCTCCACTTTATTATTCTGGGTGTCCACCTGCCATCATTTTGCCTCACTAAGTGTCCTGCCCACTGCCATTTCAATTTCGCTGCACGATCCATGATATCCACGACTCCAGTTCGGCGACTTACTTCTTCATTTCTTATTTTGTCTCTTAGACATACACCGAGCATCTGTCTTTCCATGGATCGTTGCGTGCATTTTAATTTCTGGATACTTTTTTGTGTTTTAGACATGGTTTCTAGTTCGTATGTTGTCACCGGCAATATGCACGATTCATATACTTCTCTTTTCAAGCATATAGGGACTTGTTTATTTTCAAAAATATATTTAAGTTTGCCGAAAACAGCCCAACTTAGCCCTTTTCTTCTTGGTAACTCCGCTATCTGGTTATCTTTACCAAGTTTGACTTTGTGTCCTAGATAAATATATTCATCAACCACTTCGATTTTATTATCGTTAGTGAAAATGTCTCGTCCTGTTGAACTCATAATCTTCGTTTTATGAATGTTCATTTCCAAACCAATCCTTTTTGAAGCCTCATATAGTTCTATAATCATTACGCCTAGTTCATCCATGTATTTACTTATGACCACTATATCATCTGCGAATCTGAGGTGACTCAGGTACATGCCATCGATCTTTACACCCTTATTTTCCCAATTGTTACAGTAATAAGATTAATTAAATATATAATAGTAGATTGTAATAGAAAAAAACATATATTATTTCATGTAACTATATTAATCAATAATTAAAACAATCTGGGAGAGGGATAGTATAAATATATTAAAAATAAGAAGCGCCACTTAAACGGTTTTATCATGAGAAATAGTTTGATAAAAGAGAATGAGGACCATCAAGATAAACTAAATATAATCAGGTAAATCAAAATTTCTTTTGATCTTCTTAAAGTTTAAGACTATCGAAGGACGTTCATGGTCAAATGAATAAAGGTATAGAAGCTATAGGGTTGAAGGCTTAGATAAACGCGTGTTGCGTTCCATTCTCTTTGCTCTGCCTTATGAGGAAATAAGGGAAGCTGAACTTTTAAAGCTAAGATAAATTTTATATCACCAGTCTCTAAAATAAGTTTTTATGCGTCAACACTTAATTCCCCAAAAAATAAATAGATCTAGCCAAAGTGTACAAGAATATTTTTATTGCAAATCATGGCTAGCGCAGATACATTATTTTTCATAGCTCTAACAACTTATTCCTTGGATATTATGATAGAGATTTATTATTTGAGTTTATTACTTTTTATTAGTTTATTAATTACGGCAAATAAAGCAAATTTGAAAATATGATTTTTTTATTATATTTATGTATTTATACTTTTAGAATATTGTATTATTTTTTTTTATACAGAATAATGTTCCCTCATTGAGGTGTCCCGTGCCGAAGGAAACATTTTGCAATAAATGTAATGAAATATGCCTTAAATTAGTTATTTAACAAAGTTAAGATAATGAGAAAATAAAACGTACTTAACCTAATTATCATAGTAAACCTAAGAAGCAAAATAAAGTAAAATAATCATAAAAAAAACAATAATTTCATATAAACTTGCAGACAAAATTTCATAATCACGAAACAATGTTTTACCTATTTGTCTTGATCCACTCATCGATACGTGTGCAACCCACCTCCACTATCCATTTCTTAATAGCTATTTTATATTTAGAGTACTCACTAATTGTCGTTATGGACAAAGGAAGTAGATTGTACACTTTAACCGAGTAATAGGCCAATTCTCTTTGACCGAAAGTTTTATTCATTTTTAATTGTTTTTGCAGCATCAGGATGGAGTATCTAGTAACTTTTGTATTTGTGCAATGAGTTATGGAAGGTAGAGAATAATGTTTGTGTGCGTACAGTAACGGAGCTTTTACATAAAGTTGTTTTACAGATGAAATGTACCGAGGGAGCTAGTTCTGATTGGGACTAATTATAAACTAAAGATAATTTTTATTAAAGCTTTTTGTGCAATGATTTTTGTTTGATCAATGTGTAATTTGCGCATCCCCACTGTTTATGGCATATACCTAAACATTTTTCCATTTTCAAGAGTCTTGTGGTCTACTAATCTTTACTCGATTTCTTTTCATTTGATTTTCCACCAGAGTAACCGCTAAATAAATTTTAATACAAAATAATATAATAAATGTCAATCCTTCCCAATTTAACGATGTCATATGGAATTGGGCGTTACCGATACGTCTGGAATAGGCCAATCAGTGTGAGAAATAGTACGCAAATTTACGAAATTTAACGTAAAATTGACTAAATGGATAGACAGTATAGACATCCAAGGGGACAAACGCTATTTTCATCGGTATATACTGAGACGATAGACTTAACTTAATTAACTGTACTATCTCTATCTTCCTCGGTATGCTCTACCGATTTGTCATCTCTGACGTCATATGATCAAATTCTACCAATAGGTAAGCGCGGAAACTTTACTCTGGGTTCAATGCTCAATTGAAATTAGAGTATTTCTTTTTTATATTTTTAATAGGCTTTCGTGATGAAAAATAGAATCTTCAAAGCGATTATATACTCAAAAAAATCCAAATCCAAGCAGAAAATGCTCGATTGATCATGATATTCCGATGACTTTTGACAATCACTAAGACGGTATGCTTGATCTTTGTCAGTATTTATCTACTGAGGTATTACAAAGCCAACTCTTTTGATAGCTCGTACACACAGGAAGATAGTACGAGTAAAAAATATAATAACAGTCATATTTTTTTTTTTTGGTTTCAATATTTTTACAGCTAGATGCAGCATCTAGCCACATTACCTCTTTATCTAAACATTCGGATTCGGATTCAACAGTGATGTCTGAATTTAATTCTACTTCAAAATTTACTTATTTTTATATTTTATTTTACATAAGCCTTTCAGAAAAAAATGGGCACCTCAGAACGATTTAAAAATTGAATAAATTACAATGAAAGCTAAAATTGCTCGGTGGAACAAATTTTCGGCACTTTTAATGAGTACATACGTGTACCGTAGGGTACTAGACCTCTCGGTCCATACCGATGTACATACCTCAAAACTTAAAGATAGAGCGTCGGTAGTGTATCTTCGTAATCGCTCGGAAGAAATTATCTTCAACTATGACCTCATAATGAATCTATGTCACTTTAGTACGTAGATATGTGTACCGTGACGTACGCTTCCCATTATTATATATCTATGTACCTACCCAAAATTTGATGATACAGCGTCGGTAGCAACAGCTCGGGAAAATTTATCTTTAACTATGACGTCATGGTGAAAGTATGGTATCTTTATTTTCCTATTGTAATCGCGGCCCAGGTGTACTTATAAAATACTAATGATTTCAACCCAATTCAATTATTTGCATTTCAGAATACAATCTTGTAATTTCAATAAGTCATGTTTGCTTTGGCTCCCGTGCTCATCATAGTTCTGTACTTTTGTGTGTTTGCATATTATATTTAAAAAATGAATAATCACAACTGATTAAACGATTTTTATCGCTGTTTAATATATTTTTCCCGTCTAGCCAATGAATTGCCGAGTAAACAATTGAAGCGACTATGTCCACTGCTCCAGCAACGTAAAAATTCATTACTCGACATACATCGAGTGCTTTAGCAAATATCTGATAATTGAGTTATATTGCAATAAATGTTAGCTGAAGTTCAGTACAAGGAGATAAGCTTTATTGTTTAGACACACGATTTTTTTTGGAGAATATACGTATTTTTTCTATAATTGCAGAACAACACAAGAGTTGACTACTTTACTATGATCATTGATCAATATACTTATTACCTTAGAAATTCACAAAATTTCAACAACACCAACCAATATTGCAATCAGTAATATATTCCATTAATTGCTATTTTTATTTACAGTTTAAAATATAATATAGGCACCTACCACTGAATAGATAATTAACATATCTGTGGTACCTACCAAGAAAATATTTAGAATAAATGTTTCTACAAATCTATTATTTATTTATATTATACTAGCTGAACCCGGCCACGCTTCGCTGTGGCTTTGTCTGATATTAATTATTAGGGGAGTAAATAAAAATAGTTAAGCAACTTTACATTTACCGAGAAAACGCATTGCTTAATTTAATATCTTAATTTTCTGTGCCTATGTTGTAGAATATGAGGAAATACAATGTTCTGTAAAAAAATTGAGTCAATCCATCTATTACTTTCCGAGATTTGCCACAAACATACAGAACCTAAATTTATATAAATACGAGCTGAACTCGGCAATACTTTGCTATTGCTAGATTTGAGTGCTTGCAAATAGCTTAAATGAACACAATCGAATGTTTGGTATCAATTATTGTATTTAGTCGAAATTAGAAATGTACGTATACATTATAATGTTTGTGTTTTGGTTTAGATAAATTATGAGGACAGAGAATTTTGATAAATAGGTGTGCGCATTTTTTTTTAAAACGTTTATAGGAACACGCCAATTGTAAATATCTATAATGTGTAAAAAAAAAGCTCTGCGCTTGTTTGGACATGAAGAGCGAATGGACAACGAAAGAACGGCTAAAAATATTTACAATTCGAATGTTCATGGATCCAGAAATATCGGAATAATCGGCGCGCGTGCTTAAGAAGATCTAGAGGAAGCGAAATCTGAATGCAAATATAGAGTGATGTGGCGTTCTATCCTCTCTGCCTACCCTTACAGGGAAGCAGCGTGATAGTTTGTTGTAAAAAAAAACATTCCTCTAGTGGCATAATTCAGAGAGAAAATACGTGAATACGTTTGTATGAAGAAAAGTCGGACCATGTTTCCTCCTAAGATTAAACATAATTAAGTATACTAAAAATTTACTAAAATATCTTTAGTAAAAACCATTCGGATAAACGTAAAAAAAATGTTGAAACTTTTCATTGGTAAAGTAGGTACTTGTTTATGAGTGATAGGTGATTTGGTTCAGCCAGATGAATCTCACCAACATCATAAAGGTTTCAGCTCCTTTACTTCACAAAAGTCAACGGATGGAAGAGTTGAGGAAATGTGGATGTTCAAACATGGGCAGAATGGTGAATGTTACACAGTGTGTAAAGTGGCCACTTAAACCAGCCAATGACAGGTCATAAGCCCTGTAAATGCCTAGACTTCCATATTCCCTTCTCAAAACGTTTTCCCTCTCTGTTGAAATAAATTTAAATATGAACAACTCCCTAGGGAGAAAGTCCAGCCGGTCTGCAAGCATTTGGACCTCCTCAAACATTGTTCTTTCAAATATCTGAACTTCAGAATATTCTGTCTTTTGCTTTAGGTAACCACGTTTAAATTTTGTTTTAACACAGTCTTTTTAAAGTTAAAGTGTTAATCTGTCGATCATTAAAAAAAAAAATTTACATTTTCAAGAAAACTTTTTTCCAAATGTAACACATTTCTAATAACGTTATAGTACAGTTTATCTAACTAGGTGAAACCTGTTTTAAATCAGTGTTATTTTTTACAGAAAAAAAATATTTACTAAACGAGATCAATAATGTAACAAACTGACGGTTTAAGCTATTTTTCGCAATGCTCCCTTCGTAATTATAATAGCCATTTTTTTACAAATTTAATAAGTTTTAACTACTGAAAAATTTTGCAAACATCGAGTAATATATTAAGATTTTGGGACCTAAAATTTGAAACCTTCTGTAAATATAAATAAATAAATAAAGGTGTGCGATAAATTAAAATATATTATATATGCTATTCAGTCCACCAAGCTTTTGGCTAGGTCGTTGGGTTTCTTTCTTTTTGTAAATACTTGATACCCACTGTAAATACAATGAATGGTTCCGAAATGTATTGGCCACTTCCAAACTACCAAAGTTACCACTTACTGACTCATCTCGCCCTGTCCGTTTAGCAAATATCAAATATTTTATAACATGGGGAGGATGGAATCATGCTGAGTATACAGAATGCATACCCGAAAACAACTGGACGATAGCTGGCACTTGAGCACATGGCATTTTTTATTAATAAATCGATTTGTTTTAAAAACCCAGTTTTTCCCTAAAATGCTGTTTTCTGATATCTAAGCAATATTCGCCTCGTGATACATGGATACCCCAGAGTACATAAAATGAAAGAATGCCAGTTAAAAAATATGTTACAACATCTTTGTATTATAGGGTTGCTACAAAACACGATTTCAATCCGTTTTAAGGTTTTCGTGAATATCAAATAAAAGGCATTCCGACCTCAAGAGCTTTCTAATAAAGGGGTATGTTTACAAACCTTGTAGGAAGGGAAAAAAACAATTCAATCGTACTCGTGGCGAACTCTGCCTTTATGATTTCTAGAACTCTATATTTGTACTTTTGATATTTCAGTTTTGGTTCTCGGCAATTTGATATTTTCTAGTGACCGACTTATGTTTCGGTTTCAGTTCGGTTTTAGTTTGGATTCAGTCAGTTTCAGCCGTAGTTTCAGGTTTTTCTCAAAAATTGGCCGACACTTCGGTGTTACAAACTGTTACGTTTAAATTACATGTACTTATAACATTAAATAGCAATCAAATTTATGCCTTTTATTGCATTGTGTGTTATGGTTAACATTGGGTTTACCAATAAAAACGACTAATTTTGGGGGTTTTGAAGTGCCTTTTAACTTATTTCAATAAGTTTCGGTTACGGTTTTAGCCAAAACTAGAGTAAAAACCAAAATTTACTTGTCAGTTAAAAATCTCGTTTTGGTCGGCCACTTGTTTTTTTTAAATAAAAAAAAAATACGATGATAAAGGTAACGCAGCCTACGTTATATTTAAATATTAATAAAATATCTAAAAGCGCATTCGAAAAAAAATATTCACTCTTTTACACAGTATTGTGCGAACTAATGAAATAAGAGTATTTTTGTCATTTTTTACTTATAACAACACTCAAATGTCAATTTGACAGTTGTTTGGCGCCAAAAAGTATGACTTACAGTTCATTAATCCTTTGGGAGCTCATACTGGTATTTGTTGGTGTACTATCTGTTGTTTTTTTTTCTCAATAAAGGACTAATTTTATAAATTGCTTGCATATTAAACAGTGTTTTTGACTTAATTTAAATCATGGATATCCCGCCGAGGAAAGGGGAAGAGATTATACCTATATATTATATATAAGTGAACATACATCAATAACTCATAAAGAGTTTGCAAATGAATATTTTGTGATTCAGGGAGCAGTGAGAGAAACCGGGTCAGTCGAAGCAAAGATAATTGGGAAATGTGGATGAACCGGAAAACTAGTGTCCGAGATGAAATATCTTTAATCAGAAATAGTAAGCTAAACCCCAGAAAAACAAGTTGCGAACTTCAACGAGATTTGGAAGCCACTAGGGTGATGATACACGACTCAACAGCACGAAGAAGACTCTTTAATTGAGTACTTGTTGTCCTGATGATGGGGCTGTATTTCAACAGAACTTAGCTCCTTGTCACGTTTATGCGTAAGTATTTCAATGATAAAATGATAACTGGTTTAGACTGGCCTGGAAATTCACTTGACCTTAATCCTATAGATAATTTGTGGGTGATTTGTATATCTAGGATAAAAAAGTTGGACTGCACCACCAAGATTAAGATGATAGAAACTGTCGTTCAGATGTGGTTTTGAGATGACAGAATAAAATACAATTGCCGAAATTTAATTGATTTCATGCCAAATCGTGTTCAGGCTGTTATAAAAGCAAAAAGAGGACACACATCCTATTAAATACAACATATTTTATGATTGAACGTCACCTGTAACTCAAAATATGAATAAAAAACGTATTTTATAATTACACGGAATTTTATTCCATTTAATCACACAATTAGAATAAAACTAAAAACAATTTTATTATATATGGTGTCATTCAAATGGAGTACGAATGTACTTAAACTGTTTGAAAATTACGAAACGGGTGATTAATAAATTAATATATACGAGCAGCATGTATATAAAAATAATCATGGCAATAGCGTTTAGTTTTGATTATTATTTTATCTTTTTAATCCGAGTTTTATATTTTTGATATTTTTTGTCAAATGCATACACCAAAATACTTAACAAAATATATTATTTACCACGAATCAGCACCGGGATTAAACTAGATTTACCAGAATTCACTGGAATCGTTACCGCAGCATAACCACTCGCTATTAAAAAAAATATATTTATTATGTCATTGCTTATCTCGAAAGTAAATGAAACGAAAAAAGCATGAAAAAATGGATTTAATAATGAATTAAAATATCATTCGATACCTGCGTTAGAGATATTCTAATCCTGTCATAAATTATACCTGGAAATACGGTCCATTTCACACAGCGGTAAAATTCACACAGCTCAATAATATAACCGAAGGTGAATTGATATTTATGGCATTCTAATTCTTTTTTTAACAAAATTAATTTATTTAATGCCAGGAAAACGCAACGAGGTAACTAATCTCCGCTTGACTTGCTTTTGGAGGATTTTCACCTAAGAGTAGTCCCTGAATAAATTTTAAATAAATACTTAAAAAAATAATAAACGTCAATCCACCCTAAGTTTACCGTGCCGTGTAGATTTTGACGATTCGTGTTAGTTGGGCCTACGTGTTCAATATTGCGCGGTATTGAATTTACACAGACGATATTACCTTATAAAAGATCTTTACAATCTCTGAATCTTTTGAAACAGTTTTCAGCCTAATTAAATTCAGTGAAAAGATTTTTAAATTAGATAAACTAAAATTCACTTAATTTAAATCGAATACTGTTATCGGACCAGCCCCTAGTATTGACAACTTTTTTTAAACTTATTTAACTGAATTGAATCTTTTTAATTTTGAGGTGTTTTTTAACGAGCATTCAGAATAAACGTGTCATAAAATGTGGTCACATTAGTATCAGTGGTCATATTATGTTGCAAAGGATAGGAGTTATCTCCATAGTCGACAGCAACAAGTGAAAATTAAATCCTCATTTTCTTACCCGCACTCCGCTCCCAGTGGCGTTCCTCGGGGATTGTATATTAGGCCGTTTCTTTATACAAAAATGTAAATGATCTAGATGACCATTTAACACTAGGGTGCCGTACCTACTTGACAATTATATACCACTTCATAATATTTTGGATACATATTTTTTATAATAAATATACTTTAAAAACACAATGCTTGTTAACGGTAAGTTCTCAAATTAGCCAATAATGCAGCATTTTACTAATGTAAACAATTAATTTTATATTTTAGACGAAATTTCTGCGCGTTGTCATTACGACTATGGCAGCCTTATTTCGCGTATTCATGATTTATACGTAAATTGAAATGTCTTCGCTCGCTTAAAGCAGTCAATTTATCACATTCCGTAGCAGTTCATAACGGTCGTTTTTCGTTTCCTCAAAAAAGTGAAACAACAAAAATAAAGTGAATAATAAATAATTTAAAAAAATAAACCAACTTTGTTTTAAACCGCTATTTTTTTGTATTTATCTCATATACGTTTCATATCCTTACAAGACGAAAAAACTTGATTTATAAGCTTTATATGTAGCATAATAATTAGTAAATATTGATATAAAAAATAGTTAAGTATTCTTTGATAAAAATGCTTAAATACCTTTGAAACTGGTAGGTAGAAAAAGTGCTTGGGTGAAAAATCGTTGATATGTGTTAATATTTTCGGGGTGAGAAAAAATGCGTTTGCGCAATGATGGCAGATGCGGAAAAGAACAGTATGCCGCCAAACAAACTACAGCAGACAAAAATCCTTAGTTGAAGAAGATAGGAAAGGGAATCAGGGACAGGAATCCGGATGCTATCACCAAGTCCTGGGTGGTTTTTCCCTTTTTGATGAACACAGCATTTTCACCATAGTTATTTGCGGTGCGGCGGTCATAAGATATAAAGGTGTTCAGATGCGGGTAGATGATTATAGGGCGAGCAGATGCGGACAGATGAAATTATGAACATGCGGTAGTTGACAAAAATTATCAAGAAGAAAAAATTTGGTTGTTGATGTTGATTGCTATGGAAATAGAAAATTGTGCTCATAGCAACCGTAGCTACCCATGGCCATAGAGACGAGGAGAATAAACAAACATTGAAAGTTTGGAGATCACAGGATGGGTAGGATCCACCTCCATCCTCTGGCGGTCCATCCAAATACAAACAATTCAATCCCACCAACCACTCGCGCAACCAAATTGGTTGAAAACAAAGTTGTTTTTTTTTAAAAATTGTTTTATGATGAATAACCACAGAGTTAAAACATTTATTGAATAATAATCATTGTTTCATATAACGCGTTTGTGTTTTGACTCCCTTGTCACTATTTGTCAATAAACGAGATCTTCAATTATAATTTAAACTATTACCATTACATTAAAAGCATCTAAAATTGGTTTAATGTCTAGTAGGATTGGTTTGGTATCTTCATTACATGAAAGTGATATTTGTGCAGTTCGAATGAGGGGATTTGCGAGTTTAAAGAGTAATTTTTATTGCGATTAATTTGAAATGTTGCGCGGACAAAGTACATTTTCAAAATCCACTAATTATTTTTTTGGGAGTGTGTATTTACCAATAAAACTATTTCACAATCATCAGCATCATCACCATACCTCTATCTTAACTCAATTGTGCGTAAGGCACTGCATTACTATTTACTATCATTATTCCATAGCCAGCTTATTCGAAAAATTAACCTCGAGCTGTTATTTAAAGTTTGCAAATAATTTAAAAACATTTCATATACAGAAAGTTTGAATCATCTACTGTCTTGGCGTATTAAAAATAAAATATGTCTTCACCAGAAATGACGTTCAATTATTTTCACAGAATTAGTTGCTAATTCCATAAACTTTCCTTATGTAATTGCCGGTAGTGTATTTTGCAGGTCAAATAATGTAAAAAATCCTTTAGTTTGTTTTTGACAAAACGTGTAACTATTGAACACATCCTGAGAGTTAGACAATGTTGATAATAAGGATCTGTCAAAAGACACACCCGTGATTTAAAAAAAATGAACTAATTATAACTCAGTGCGGTTAACGTGTTACCAGTTATTTGGAATTTGCGTTTGTAATCTGGATATCGCACTATCAGGGGTGGTATTTCAAAAGCTCTCGCGGCCGTAAAAAACGCTTTTATAGATAAATATACAACGTTAATTCACATTGTTTATATGAAATATTTTTC
Organism: Micrasema longulum; assembly: GCF_059751315.1. Taxonomy (NCBI): domain Eukaryota; kingdom Metazoa; phylum Arthropoda; class Insecta; order Trichoptera; family Brachycentridae; genus Micrasema; species Micrasema longulum. Next base: position 56,293 of record NW_028278830.1, read on the forward strand.
TTTTTTAAAATATATTGTCTATGCACTTTTTTTATTCAAACAGCTCAACACGGTTTTAAGTATTTTTCGAGCGTTCGGTATAGCAGCGCTGGTTTAAAATTAATTAATTTAAAAGTGTTCAACATTTATTTATTTAATATACTGCATACAAAATGACCTAAGATGACGTGGTTAAACGAGGTGTGTTCAGAAAATAACGGGATTCGTTTGAGGGTTTGGAGAGTCCAATTGCCATTTTTTTTTAATGTACATGCCTCTAAAGTACATGCCTCTAAAGTATACTAAAATTTTCAGCTGTATTTATTGTTCACTTGGCCTGTGGCAGCCGCTAAAGTTAGACACGTTCGGCGTGCTCGGCGTGCTCAGCGATTTTCGTCTTGGCGATCCAGAATGCCTCCACCGGGACGATTGAGCCTTAGTTTTGACGTCATATCCGTAAACCTATGTTTTGTCGCCAGCTATAACACGTTTTAGTAATTCTCCATCGCCATTGACTTCATTTAGTAACACCTGAGCAACTTCTATTCGCCGCTGTTTTTGTTCAAAATTTAAAAGAGTTGGAACAAATTTTGCTACCACGCGTTTTATACCCAAAACATACGAAAAAATTTCATGGCACAAGCCAATCGAAACGATACGCCAAAATCACCCGTGACTCTCTGATTGTGATCCGGCGATCGTTCATAACCATTTAATTAACTTTTTCCACATTTATATCGGTTGTTGAAGTGCTGGGGCGTCCGGGCCGTTCTCATCTTCAACGTCTTCAAGGCCATCTTGGAAACGCTTATACCACTCGTAAACTCATATCAGACTCTAGCTAGTCCTTTGATAACATTTCACACACTTTGTTTCATTTTTATTCGATACAAATTCTTTTATCCAATTTTTTTAAACAAACGAAAATCGCCGAGCTCGTTAAAACACGTCACACCTTAGCGGCTGCCACAGACAAAGTAAACAATGAATACAGCTAAAAAATAATATAACTAAATATAATAATAGTATACTTCAAGGGTATGTATAGAAACATATTTTTAAAAAGTTGACAATCCGCTGCCCTAGTTCTATATATTTAACAGGCCATTTTACAAATTGTATAAGACACTTTATTTGTAAGTCAAATCAGTAAGTGGAGGAGATTGGCACTCAAAAAATGCTGAAAATACTGTTAAATAACAAAAAAAAGAATGATTGTTTAGGTACATGGACGCGTAATAAGATAATGAACATATTGGCATTCATAACTCAATTTTTAAAAAAGGTCTATTGAACATACAAGAACTAGGGCAGCGAATCGGACTTTCCAAACCCGCAAAATTTTTAAATCCCTGCCATTTTCTGAACACACTTCGTAAATTATGATTTCTCTAATTGTTTAAGGTTTATTTATTTGAGTTTGTTGATTTTATCACTTGTAAAAACCAATGTAGGTACGTAGGTATATTTAATTTTGTGTTACCGTGTATTCTATAAAAGGCGGTTAGCTGTGTACGAGTAAATTATAAAATAAAATTTAAAAATAAACTACACACCATTATTGAATAAAAAGGCGACTTGAAGATATCGATTCTAACACAAACTAATTTTATTACTATTGTTTATTCTATTACATAAGAACATTTTGATGGACTGTTTATTGTTAAGATCATCGTTCGGATACCAAAACGCCGCACTGGAAACTGACTTTAGTCCTAATTTTGCAGTACTGGTTACGTATTTTAATACTTTTGACCGCATACAGATGAATGGTCATTTGATATTCAATGATGTTGATGTATATAACACAAATGCTTATTTGCTCAAGTAGGTATTTAATGTTTTAAATAACGATTTTTAATTTTTCTTTACGTGTCTTTTCGACTTTAACTTTATACCTTATTTTCGTTTCTTTTTCTTTACATCTTTATTTACATATGTCATGTTTATCAAAAATGCCTTTTAGGCGTATGTATATATGTAAATAAATATAAATAATTTAAGCGTAAGACTGATCTGATGTATATTATCCATAGTTATAATAGTTTGTGAACTAAGTATATTTTCTCTAAATTTGTTTTTGTTGGATCTATATTTATTTATTTTGTTTATTTTATTAACATAAACGGCAAATTTGCCTTTTACAAACATTTATAATACTACATATTTGGCGGTTTATATTATGCATGTTTACCTGTTTTAAGATAGAAACGTTTTCGAAGATGTTCCAAGATAGATGCATGTCAAACTAGGTATACCAATGAAGTGCCCTATGCACCACCGGGTGCGGATAGGGATAAGATAATATGATGAATATCAATTTCCCCTTTTTCATTAAAGTTGTATTAAATTCTCCTACGTTCAAGACGGCCTTACATCTCACTCCCGCAGTTAGCGGGGAAGTTTCGGAGTTGGACCGAAATGGGACGGGGGTGGCTGGCTGCGAGCAGAATAATAGCCCCCGCGGGGGAACTAGATAGAGGCAATTAGAAGGATCCCCACTGACAAGCGGAGAGCGCATGTGCCCAGTGCGTGACGTATCTTCCTATCAAAGACTTAGTGAACTGTGATCGAGATTTCACTCTCCAAAGGGCATTTGTTTACCGATTAATCCGTCCATCCTCCCTTGTTTTGAATGACGTTATTGTGTAGAACGGCGTACGTCTGCCGCCTGCCGGCTTTAGACACAGTTACCGCCTCTACCCCCTTTTGCCGTTTGAGATTAAACTTTTCGGCTTCAAACGTGTGAATCAAATATATTTATACAAATCTGAGGGCTTTTTATTTGAGTTTTTTATTTCTGTTTGATTGTCGATTGACTTTCGATTTACTTATGTTTGTTATATTTATTGGGAAAGTTGAAAAAATGATACATGTATTGGCATTATTTTAAGAATGTACAATTCTTCGTAAATATGGTGTATTTTTTAGATTTACAAGTAAGTTATTTTCAAGATTGACAGATATTTCAACCGAAATGGAAAAACTCTTTGAAAAGCAAATATAAAACGCATTAGCTTGCTTTAGTAACACTGTACACACTGTGTAATATTTACTATTGTGCTATGTTTGAATATCCATATTTTGGCAATACTTCCATATGTAGATTTCGGAGAAGTAAAATAGCTGAATTCTGTATCCGGGTGAATGAAGTATACAATTTTATGAGTGAAATAGAACCAGAATCCTGGAAGAGTGTTTTTGACTCGTTAAATATTACAAGTTAAAAATCTTGAAAAGAGAAATCGCGTAGAGTACAGTCCGCCTCGTAGTGTACAGGTTGTTTGATTCCTGGGAGGGTCAACATGGAATATATATTGAACGTAGTTATGCAGAAAGCAGCCAGCCCGCAATTTTAAAATAATGAGATATTTATGTAATCGGGTAAAGTACGGTCAATTCTTTGTTCTACTAAAACAGCCAGATCGCTTTTATACAAAAAAAATTATCACCTTCTGAAAATTCTGTCCATCACAAAAACGGCATTTCTCAATTTGCAGAAAACACCCACAGCACATGAAAAATCTTACGGTCCTTTAAAAATCATAAAAACTGGTAAAATACATATTAAGATTATTGTTTGTAATGTAAAAAAAACTTATATATTTAATGTTTTTCATTTGTCAAAGCCAAAAACTTTTTCACAATGGTGCTATTATCTCAGTTTCACATTTGTATAACTGGCTGCTTTCTGCATACCTACGTTCTATTAGTAAGGTAGTTTACCTGAAGGCCGATATGGAAAAATTGCGGAAAATATGGTTTCACAGTGTATTATTTCACTGTCCTTGGACTAGACGTAAAGCATGAGACTGATCATCTTACCTTCGTGTATCAAACGACAAGATACGCTGCGATCGGAGTTGACCAATCCAATACCTCATGAAGTTCAGGTCTGTATATAATGTAAAAAAATAACCTAATATTGATTTAATGAAAAAAACATAACATTTGAGGGCTGTATTTGAATTTAACATAACTGTTTTCAAACCCGGCTAAATCCATCATTTTTTGTTTTTGAGCAAATCACAAAATGATTCAATAATAGTTTCAACTTTTTTTAATTTCAAATTTTTATTATAAATAGTTAATATGTTTTATGTACAGATCGATTAATAAAGCTGGCGCGTTCATAAAACTAACGCATTCAAAATCGTGATTTTAAAAAGATTGTATTCAATTTTAACCAAATGAAAAATAAAACAATGCTTTAAAAAAATGTAATAAATATACTTACTAATATATTTTTACATTTTTGTTGAATATTTCGTATTCATCATAAATTACAAAAATTAAAACAATGTCATTAAATGTTAACCACAAGTTATATTTTTATGGTAGTTTGTTTAAAGTGTAGGTACAAATAATAATGTTTATTGTTTATCAATAGGTGCGTGTAAACATGTTATCCAATGTACTCTTAAGTTGTACCATGCATTTTATTTTCTCTGTATTAATTATTATTATAATGAACACAAAATATTTAATAAAAAAATTTACTTGTTTAAAAATAAATATGCGACCTTTTATTGATGTATATTATGTTTTTTTTTCCATAAACACAACCCTCTAATGCAAAACATTTTTTTAAAACATAGCACATTTGAATAAAATTTGATATTAAAGTTTTTTAAATCAAGATTCCATTCATTAAAAATTCGTTTGTGTAAGTTTTGCGAACGCACCAACACTAGATAATAAACCTATGCATACGCGGCTAGATTAAATGAGAAAGTATTTTAATAAACCAGTGTTTTTAATCCAAAGCTGAATACCCATACATTTTATATGTACCATTATATTTTTACTATTAAGAATCGCAGCAAAATTCAGACGAGCGCAGGAGCACCTGGTGCATTTTTTTTATCACAATATCATTAACAACAAACAAACCAATAGTTGTCTCTGTCACGCTCATAAGCGCGTCTGAGTGCGAGAGAAACAGATATTATTTTCATAATTCGTATGCCGTGTGATGTCATACCATGAGTTTATTCACAGATACAAGCCCAATGTGTAAATGTAATATTCGCGCCAGCTCTTCCTAACAGACCAGTAATTAGTGATGAAATAATTATGGTTATGTTAAGAAACAATAGTGAAATAATTAATTTAATTAATTTTGGAGATTTCCAACTTTGGAATACTCCGATAATTTGAAATTCAAATTTCCACAATTAAAGCCGTATTTTGTACTGAAAATGTTATAATTACTGTAAACAATTATATTCTAAGTAATGTTTAATACATATCTCACTTTTTAAAGATTTTTTCGATTTTGCAAGTTGACAAGTTAGACTTCAAATATAAAAAAATCCACCTTCTCTAGCCACTTCCAAGAAACGCATGAAACATTACTATATATATTCAGAAACCTAAACTCAAAGTATTTTTATCATTCTAAAAAAATATATTTTATCCCTTTTGTTTCCTTGGTTCTTTTTTCTCTCTCATTCCAAACTAATTATCTTATTCCACATTCCTCGTCCTTTAATATGTAAAACATAATGTACTTTTTTAAAGTTTATATTAATATGCCTTATCTCCCCAGTAAAAAAAGCTGTTTTTTAAAATTAGTTTGTTTTTTTTTCATGGATGTATTTTTTGATTTATATTTTCGTTTTTTAGTACAAATTTTGTACTGTAAGGAATGTAGGTATTTTGTTGGTATCGACAATATATCTACAGTCGTCTGCATACCCACACAGCTTGGCAATTCATTCTAGATTTGTCTCTTCTAGTAAATAGTCGCTCTCTAACCTCAGTAATATTAACTATTTATTATTGACATCAATCAACCGTACCAAGTCTTATTACTGATATTCTGCACCACCATAGGGTATAACATTGACCAACTCTTTTTTTTTGACGTCTGTTTTTTGGTTGGCTGGAAGATATTGCTTTTAGCAATAATTCCGCCGAAGTACTTATTATTTTACCTGGAGTTTTAAATAAATAATAATACCCTCATCTTTTAGTTTGTTACTAGGAGTAGCCATGGAGTCGAAAACACTCGTTCACTGTTTTGGTTCAGTTTCACATTTCACATATAGATTACAGAATCCTGATTAAAATTATTTTATAGGTCGTTAAATTGGTCGAGCGATATTGGCAACTTTTTAGTTGTGGCCGACTTAGGGTGGGGTCTGGAGAGGTGGAGAGGGGAGAGAGCATATTGCCGCCACGTGTCACGAATCGGTCACGTGACCCGTACAAAGGGATCCACACACTCCCATAAAGGGTATTACACGTATATCTGCCTCCATCTGTGAACCAGTATTGAACCTGTACATGCGGACAATATTAAGGTAAGAAAAACCTTCATCGATCGCCATCGATCATTTAGTGCAAGTGGGTACTTTACTTATTTTATTTTCCTAGGAAAACAAACAGTGGTTCGGGTTACGCTACTTAAACACAAAGAATCGGCTTGTGGTCCCGTGGCTAGTGTTGCAAACTCACGGGCCAAAAGTCCGAGGTTCAAATTCCACTATACCCTAACTTGATTTCCATTTTCTAATAGTGAGTTGTTTAAACTCGTTGAATATGGCCACAAATTTTTTAATATTTCGGAAAATTATAAGAACGTTAGTATATATATATATTTTTTAAACAATTTATAAGTGAAATATATGTACAGTATTATTTTTAGAGCACACAAACGTATATATTGATGTGTGCGCTATTTCAAGATTCAAAATAAAAAAATAATAATGCCTGCCGTGCAATGAGGAAGTTCCGCCCTACGGGAAATCGTAAACAAAAAATGTAAATAACAAAATATGTAAAGATTAGAGAATTAACAATGTTTTACGTACATCAAAATGTTTGTAGACAGGCTGGATTTCCTACTTAGGGAGGATATTTAGATCTAAATCTGCTGCAACAGAGAGGGAATAAATTTATTTGGCACCCTGAAGCCTAAGACTGATCTCACATTCTATGAAACAAAATTGATCTAGAAATGCTGTAATTGGAGTGCCCTATGTACCGCTGGATGCGGATAGGAAAGTGACGATGATGAATGTGTCAAATACGTACAAATAGTAAATGAAACTAAAAAATAATGTTTACGTTGAAATCAAATTATAACATAAGAAAGCATAACGATTTTTTTACAAAAAAATGTATCCACTGTAGATTGCAGAAACCTGTTATTTTAATCAACGATTATAAATTGCTTTTCAAGTTAACTCAAATAACTGAAGATGTATACGTATAAAAGTATATTTATTTATTTTGAATACAAACAGATGTACAGGTTAAATGATTATAAATAGGAACTAAAAAAAATGTATACTCGTATATAAAAATAGTAGGGCCTGCCATCCAAAACACGTATTCACTTAATTATACTTAATGAAAGTGACGATGGTTTAAACTGTATTAAAAATAAATATACTAAAAATTAAAATAAAATAAATATGGACAAAACGAAGAGAGTCCCAGTGAGGTCACATTATTTTATTTTTAATCATTGTTTGTAATGGAAAAAAACGAAATAAAAAATAAAAAATTGGGAAGGAAAAGAAGGAGATTGATGAAGAGTGGTGGAGGATGAATAAAGAAATAGGGGATCGGAAAGATGCATTTGATTTGATGATGAGAAATAACGAGAAAAAAAGACAAAACGTCTATTTTCTGTTATTCTGAATCAAGCCCATTAGTTTTTTTTATCTATTATATGGAGTAGTGTCAAATATATCAAGTTGGATAATTTATTTAATTCCATTTTTGTGAAAAATCACCTCAAGGGCGCTGTACAGTTAATATCCTAACATGTCTTGCAGCTACAGAGTGCATGGACGTGAACGGTTGGGATTCTAGCTCCTCGCTTCCAAGTACGATCGACCTTAATAACAACAGATACGAGCTAGATAACAGAGCGCACGGACAATCAGAATTTTAGACCCCAAATACAAAATTTGATGGTTGATAACATTTCGATATGGACATACTGATCGTGTCTTCAATGAAGCGGTTTCAAGCAAAATAAGAAAAGCCCCATACTTTTGTCACATATTCCGCACTTAGAAGTATGGCCTTCTCCAACTTAAAACGGCAGGAAAGAAAGAGGGCAGACCGGGTATGGGACGGAAAAGAGCATCATGGCTCAGAAATCTTAGACAGTGGTTCGATGTACCGGTTGCAGCAGCGCTGATTAGACAGGCCCAGGATTGTGATGAATCCAGAATAATACTCGCTAGCCTCCGGTAGGAGCGACAACAAATGGAAGGTAGATTACCAAACGTCTTGCAGTCACAAAGTGCATGAACGCGGAATTTTAGCAATTGTGAAAAATTGCAAAAACTTTTTTTTCAAATAAATATCTGTCAGAGTGGTAAATTTGTTGAGTGTTAATGATTATAATTAAACAATAAAAACTAAATAAATAAAACACTGTATGTACATTTATACACACATATAAAATAATTTATTAACCAAACAGTATTTCCGACTGCATACAAGAGTAGATTCCATTGTTGTTTTAAAAATCAATAGTCGGTTTTATTTTATTTTATTGCTCGCGTGTTCCTGATTTTTTACAGTAGGTAGGGTACCTTACGAGTTTGAGTGGCACTATTCATAGCGTAGATGAAAAAAGGAATAATATGTGTGTGTAAACAAATATAATGCACATTAGCTCTCTTATTGCTGAAGCGTAAAGCACGCAAAAATATCATCGGAAGTAGAATGCAACCGGCCCTCTATCCTCTTCAAGTACCCCTGCAGCTCGGTGGGATTCATCGTTCAATAAAATGTAGGGAAGCAGTCCAATTGTACCTACTTACATTGTATGGTATTACGTACTTTATTGGTTCATCCTATTCTTATGGTATTTATTGTGGTATATTAAAAAATAGCAATGCTTCAGTTTATTTTTTTAAACAGGAATACTCGTGATATTTTAACTCGTACACCGTTTGTAAATCAATCAGTGTTTATACTTTTACGGATATTTACTATCAAGATTTTTGTAAGAGTAAGTAAATGTATTATCATATTGAAAACATTAACTTTGTGGTCAAAAATTTTACTAAATCTAAATATTTTTATACTACCACTTACCGACTTTTCTATGTCTACCCGTCACTTCAATTAAACACCAATCAAACCAACATGCAAAACCCACCATACACCTTCACCATAGTTGCAAATTAAATCGACGTTTTGAAAGACTCGATAGATTAAGAAAAAGTTTCATGCCAGTAGACTCATAATTGTCTCTTGTGATTTCTAATTTGTAATTTTTCTTATAAATTTAAATAAATTATCGTATCAACCAAATTATCGTAAAAATCTGCTAAATAGCTGATTTGATACGATTTATATGAGTAACATATGACGGAGACCATGATATAATCAAAAAGCAGTAAAGTGTTTTAAGGGTAAATATGTTTTCAAAATCAGATGTAGCTCTGCTAATGAAGCCAAGGAGTTTAAGAGATTTATGATATAATTAATGTGTTGAAAATTAAGTTTGGTGTCTTGAATCACTTCAAGATCTTTTATTGAATTTACAATGGAAAGGATTTTTTTATTAAGTTTATAATCCACGGAAATATTTTTTTTAGTTCTACCGTAAGAAATTACGTTGCATTAGTTGATATTTAATTCAAGAAAATAATCAATATCATCTTAAAGTGTAATTCAGTCACCATAGTTTTAAATTATTAGGCAGAGATATGACAATATAATTAACAAATCAATCAAAAAGAAGGGGGACTAGCTGAGCACCTTGCATTACACTACAAGTAACCATAAAACTCTTTGAGGTGAAATTATCAATCATGACACTTTGTTTTCTTTTGAAGAGGTGGGATTTTAGAAACGATAGGAAAGGGTCTTAAATGTCAAGAGCGTAAAGTTTAGTATGTAAAAATTTATGATCGACTTTGTCAAAGCCTTTAGAGAAGTCAGTATAGAGTGCGTCAAATTGTAGATTATTTTCAAATGCTTCAAAAATTATGTTGGTAAATAAAAGTTGTATTATTAAATTCGTAGTTGTTGAAATAGTAATAACATAGTAAATGGAAGTAGATTAGTATAAATTATAAAATGGTATCAGTACCTACTGCCTAATCCAGGAAAAATGAAGTTAAACAGACATGTAAATGAATAAGAAATGTATTTATTTTTTATGTATTTATCTTAAGAAAAGTCAATAAAGTACTGATTTTTTAATTTGGCTCAAAGTATTTTATACGGTGGCGCCAATTTTCAAAATCAAGCATAAAAAATCAATGGTGTTTTGGTACAGAGTAAACTAAAAGTAACTGTTACCTACATGTCTACTAAAAATAATCCATGTTGGAAAGTATTTTTGATAGATTGAACCTCCGACGTAAGATCATACTTTAGTTGCGTAAATTTACGTTCATAATGCCGAAATATTTTTGTGATAAATTGACAAGTTACCATAGCTAACTATTTATCCTCAGAGTAGTCAAGGTAAATCGATATTTTTTCCTAATATTTGTAGTTTAGGTATAAAATTGCTTACAACAATGTCTGGATTTAGGGCAAAGTAAGTAGGTATACTAGGCAGGCGCAAAATTACCTAAGTTAACCGGACCTAATTTTGTACAAATGTTTGCAAATAAGTAGGGGATTACCCGCTTTTGAGAGTTTATTCAAATGTTTTAAATCAAAGGGATTAAACTCTTTTACCTTACAAAAATCCACGTATCAAAGAATTGAAATAAATATATGTTCAAATATAAGCGGAATTAACCAGTCAATGTATCTACAACTAACCACAGTGCACACTCGCCTATGAGGAGAATTCATATGTTTGCAAACGAATACGCAAATGATATAGATATATTTAATACAACACTTTTGAATTTTTAAAGGCAGTGTATCAATTTATTATCTCCAAATTTAATTACTTAAATAATACTATGTTGTTTTATATGGAATACATTTTATTAACTTATATCGTATTCTTAATTTTTATTTTTCTACACTCTTCTAATTTTAAGATTCTTTTAATATAACCGATGGGAAAAAATGAACTTCTGTTCTCTCTATTGGAATATGTACCATATATAAGATTAGTTTTATATATTTTCTTTTTCTTTTTCTTATTGCTTCATTTTCATTTTTTTGCTACTTTTGTGTGAAATGTGTCTGTTCTTTATATAAATAATATGTAAAACATGTAAAAGCCAACAAGGCGTTTAGATAAAATAAACAAACAAAAATTTCAGATCATAAGCCTCATAAATGCCTCGAATTCAATATTCCCTTTCAAAAGCACGGTAATATTACTTTTTATAAAACCTTGTCATAGTGCTTGATAAATTCAAGTTTTTTTGCATATTCAAACGAGAATGCAGAAACATACCTCATTTCATTTGATTTAAAACCTTTGCGCCCGTGCAATTATTGCTCACGTGTTTAATACTACATGGCTTTACTGAAATAAAGGCTGAAGTCTGTGACCCCCCAAAGTCGATGTCGGATTCGACACACGTGACGGGACGAATGGATGAGGAGTGGGGGCACGGAACGCCTAAGGGCGGAGTCACGCTCGGCGCGACGCCCTCCGCCGCGACGCCGTCATTCTACCGGCAAACTTAGATCGGACGAACGGGCGCCCAATCAGTCATTCAAAAAGCGATTCGAACATCGTATATCGGTCTCACAGTCGATGTTTCACATTCGTAGTGTCTGACGTTTCATATTTCATACTCAATTGCATTAACTCAACGTGGTTTTAATATAATGTGTAATTAATTAATAATTTCTCACCCAATGAGTTAATGGTGTCTTCACAAGTGACAGTTTTGTGGACCAGAGGATTGCGGGCATAAAAGTGACATCTTATATGTGTTAACATGTTGGAGTTTTATCCTAATTTGAATATCAACTTCCTACACGGATCTGCCGGTCCGGCGTCACATCCTGGTGATTTGACAGCAGGTGTGCACATCATTTTTAAATAAATTATTTTAGCAGACAGCCAATATTAATTGTATAACGATGTTCGGTAATTGTATAAAAGATCGAAGTTGTTCACGCACTTAAGTAAAAATAATTGAAGCTCATATTGCCAAAACTGAATTATAAATCGAAAACGATTTTGTTAAAAAAATCAACAATGTCAAATGTTTATTAACCAACAAGCGCATTCGCCTATTTAGTAATTTTTAAGACTGGTTAATCGCTTACAATATTTTAAACTTAAATAAATATTTTTATTTTTATTTATGAATTTATTGCAAAAAATAATATACATACTTAATAACAGGGAATCTATATAAAATCAATTAATGTAAATGTTCTTAATTTTTTAATTGTTTAATTTTTTATTTATTTTATTATTTTGTTTTGCATTTTTTGTTTCTTTTTTATGTTATTTTGTAAACTTGCCAAACACAAAACCCAGACTCTTTTTTGGCAAGTTCAACCTTAAGTGTGCCAATTTTTTTTACTGAATGTTTTGTTTTTTTATGCTTATTTACTTTATATTTATTTTATTTTATTTGGGAAATCAACAGTTCTACATACATATTTATAGTAAACAAACATATATAGTGTATAAACTCAGAATTAATAACAGATTTCCACATAGTATACAAAGTTTGTAAAGAAAATACATTACATATTAAATAAATACATGTACTCGTAAATATTTTTTAATAATCAAAGAATTTTTTATATTTATTTTAAGAACATTAAGTTACTGTAAATTGGGCGGGATTAGGACAAGAATGCTTGAAGAGAGGATAAGGAGGGAAAGGGAGATGTACATATTTATTATTATAATGTCTAATGCTAATATTTAAAAGTTTTAGGATATGATAACACCAGATGAGTATTTTAATACACAGGTATAGGGGTAGAAATTTTCTCTAAATCTAAATATAATTCATTTACCTGATTCGAATTTATTTTCAATTTATTTGTTTACGTATTTGAATAATTATTTATACTAACATATTACAACAGAGATGAAGAACATTTGAGAGAAGGTAATATAGCAGTCTAGGCATATACAGGGCTTATGACCTGTCAATGGCTGGTTTAAGTAGCCACTTTACACACTGTGTAACATTCACCATTCTGTCCATATTTGAACATCTTTATTCCTTCAATTCTTTCATCTGTTGATGTTTGTGAAGTTAAAGAGCTGAAACCTTTATTTATGCGAGTGAGATTCATCTAATTTAATTATTTCACCTACATACTAGGCAATGCCTGAAAATGTGGACAAACTCAAACTATTGTCGAATTATTTAAACCTTAAAGAAAAATAATTATCTCAAATTATACGCGATACGGGAACATTTTATTATTAATTTTTAAATTAGGTACTGTGGTACAAGTAGAACGTATAATTACACCGGTAATAATTATTATTATTTATAAGATTTATATTTGTTTTTTTGACATCATTGAATTCTTTATTAGTTAATTTTGTATGTTCAACAATTGCTAGGTTGATTAATTTATCCTAAGGATAATTATGAGTAAGGCACTGTATTAGTGCCGACACTTAGTAATTCTAATAATTACACAAAAAATATTTTATGGACTATTAATTAATGCCAAACTTAATTTATAAACAGGTACAAATATCTCTACAAGTACAAATAACAATGTACAAATAGCTTATCATCGCAAATATTCGTGTATTTATGCGTAAGGTACTTTGTTTTATTAACACCACGATGTACAAATAGGTACCTAACAAATGATATGTTATTTATTGGCTTTTACCTATATTTTATTCCTAGTTTTGCTATAAAATAGTAAATGCTTTGTTAAAATGCTCCTTAATCTTCGATCTGTTCGTTATTTCAAACCAAAAAAAGTTTTTTATGAAGAAATTAGATTTAAAAAAAATAAAATAAAATAAAACAGTATTTTGTAAATTAAAATTTTATACCTTTGATTTTAAAAATAAATAAAACAAAACCCTGTTTTGTTTATTAAGAGATAATAATAGTGTTGAGAGATATTTTAACAAAGATTGAGAAGGGAACAAAGTTTCGGCATATACAGGGGTTTTTGAAAAAAAGAGAAATATGTTTTTCACTTTTTGATCTGAAATTTTCCTCTTTTTGTTTATGATTTGTTTAAACCAATTAAATTTTTAGTTATACGTCGACCGGTTTTGAGGTCGCTACCGCATCGTTAGGTTTTATACTGACTTAGAATCACTCGCGTTACTTTAAACATATAACGCGATATTTCACTGTCAGTTTTTTTTTTTGAGTTTTTACTTTGTTGGCCGAAGGTACTCGCCAATGGTACCTATAATTTTGAAATACAATGGTTTTTTTTTGTTACATATATGACATTTTACATTTATTTGTTTATAATTTGTACAAAACCACATTTATTTTTCGTTATATGTTGACCGGTCCCAAGAGTACCACCTCATCATCAAGATTTATACTAACTTAGAATCTCTCGAAACCGGTCAACGTGTAATTAAAGGTCAAAGTGGTTTATACAAATTTATAAACAAATAAATGATTTACATGATTGTTTACTGTCAGCGTCTGGCCTAACCCTTTGCTTGCCGACGGTACAATTTTGTCCGCTGTAAAATAACTTATATAATATCTCTTATATGAGAATGCAATTGCTGTAACTAATCACTATTTGTAAATATTTAGTAGTTTTTTAGTAGTTTCAGCCATTTTATTTGGTTGTATAAAATAAGTACTTCTTTACAAACCTCAACATGAAAATTATATTAGCAAGTAATTCCTTTAAAAAAAAAAACTATTTTATGGTTCGGTTATAATGAGGGTTCTTATTTATTTTTGGTCAATAACGTATTGAAAAAATATTAACTTTTTATATTGCAATTCGCTGACAGTACAAATTTGTACCACTTTTTTTTTATATGAGGTGTTTAAAAAAAACAAGAATAACACGTTATTTTTTTACGCTATAAATTACATAATTCAAAAAGAAAAAGTTTAAAAACTCTACTAAATCCAAAATCTATGTTTAGGGATCAAAGGGTTTAGTGATCACTGTAAAACTAACCATTTTGCCTATGTTTGACAATTGATAATTCCTACATTTATTATTTTGTGAAGTAAACAACATACGTTCAGTAACGTGCAACTATAGAATTAGGAATAGTTTAGAAACCGCATACGCGCATCAAATAGAAATCGACTAAACTACCCTTATATAAGTAGTTTTACGTTTTGACCCATTGGTGTATTTTTGTAGACGTCGCTCAGTACGCAACTCGCGATTCGAATTCAACTATGGCGTTTTGTGTCGTTTTAAAGTGTAGAAATACTGCTGGTATCTTAAAGAAACAAAATGGGATCACATTTCATGTATAAATAGCAAATGCATGTGTAAATAGCAAATGCATGTGTAAGTAGCAAATGCATTACTTAAAATTGAATTATTTTTTCATCTGTCAGATTGTCAATGAAAACGAAAAATTTGGTGGAGAATATTTTGAGTATTTCCAAATGTTTGCGGACTGGTTGGATTTCCTCCCTAGGGAGTTATTTTATTTATTTATACTTTTACAATGTTTCTATTCTTTTTTTGTACAGAATATTGTCCCCTCACTAGGGTGTCCCGTGCCGAGGGAAACATTTTACAATAAGTGAAACATGCCTTAAATTAGCTATTTAACAATATTTACATAATAATAAAGTTAAAACGGAATTAATCTAATTAATCTAATTAACCTATTTATCATTAATATAATAAGCGATGTAAACTAAGATAATCATAAAAAACATAACTATATTCAAATAGACTTGTGGATCATATTTCATAAACATTACGCAAATTTTCACCTATTTTGCTTGATCCACTGATCGATCCGTGCGCAACCCACCTCCACTATCCATTTCTTAATAGCAATTTTACATTGTGAGTACTTACTAATTGTCCTTATGTGGATAATGGAAGTAGATTGTACACTTTAACCGAGTAGTAGACCAATCCTCTTTGACCGAAGGTTGTATTAATTTTTCATTGTTTTTTTCAGCATAAGGGTGGAGTATCTAGCTACTCTTGCATTTGTGAAAGTATTGAATTTAGATCTTAATTTGTTGCAACAGCGAGGGAATACCTTTTGAGAAGGAAATATGAGAGTCTAGGCATTTATGACTTGTCATTGGCTGGTTAAAATGGTCACACAAAACACTCACTAACATTCACTATCTGCCCATGTTTAAACATTCACATTTCCTCTACTCTTCCATCTGTCGACTTTTGTGAAGCGAAAAAGCTGAAACCTTTGTCATGTGGGTGAAATTTATCCGGCTGAACTTCTTTAACTACAGCAGGTCATAAGCCCGGTAAATGTTTAGACTTCCATATTTCCCTTACAAAATGTTTTCCTCTCTGTTGCAATAAATTAGTCAATACTGTATTCTTGATATTTGTTTTTTCCTTTATTCCCCGGACTGAACGCGAAAAGAACGACGCGTCGGAAATGCTCGCTTTCGTCTACTTGACATTTGCTATTTTATCTATGGACGATATCTTGTAGAGGAGAAAATTTTCTTTCGGATGACGTTAACCATTTTAGTTAACTTGAGGTGCTCATTTTTTAGTTGAAAAAAAAAACGTACACAACTACTGTCACCACTTAATACATGCAAGCAAGATAGACAATCCATGCCGAAATTTCGATCACCCATCACATCGTCAGACGCAGTGGTTGTAAACCCTTTTATATTTGTAAATGAAGGAAAACTTTTTAAAAATGATTCTCGTACAGCGAGGCGCATTAATTTTAATATTTTTTTTAATCCACTTTATTATATTTGTTTCTTGTTGATTATTTATTTAAACGTTGAACATTTATAAAAACCCTAGAACCCTCATTGCAAATTCAACTTACCAAACAATAACGAAAGTTTCTTGACTATTAGCATTCTATTTTTATTTTTTTCATAGTTTGTTTTTGTTACTGACGTAGGTGCTTACTTTTGAATAATTTTGAACTACGAGTATTTTAGTTTTTTTTTTCTTTGTTTTATAAAACTTATATGGGGTTGCTTCTCAGAGTAATAATGCGTAACCTAGAGAAGAGTCCAAACGTAGGAAAACTATTCTATGACTATTGGGTATTAAGTTAGCTACTCAGGTCGATAATTGCCAAATGGATATTAATTTGTATTGTAAATACTTTTAAATACGTACCTGTGTATTTATTATTGCAGGGTTATTCCAATTTCTTTTTCTGAAATTCACCTATATTTTTTTATAAAACTGTAAATACATGTGTGTGTTTATTTTTTTATTTCTTTATTCATTTTATTCACAATATACTTATGTTACATTTATGGAGAAATAAATCCCACCTCCATGGAACCAAAGTCCTGTGTTGAGTTTGTTTGTTTGTCCGTCACATCTCCGAAACGGTGAGTCGTAGCGGCCTGAAATTTGAACACGTCATTTTAGATGTGATTTAAGGTTAATATTGCTATTTTTGAGTAAAATTTGAATCGACCTCTACTCTATAAAAACTCAAACTTTATATGGATGCCCCAACTGTCATTATCAACAGTAAGCATAATTTAATTCACAACATTATCTCCTGAATTGAGAAAAAATAGTATCTGAAGTAAATATGTTGATGTAAGGAAAGTTTTAAAGCAGCATAATACATGTGTCGAGACAATTAATGCCAAAAATCAATTTAAATCATGGGAAAATATTCGAAATCAATTTACTGTGAAAACTGTCTCCTTTAACTTCTTTGACGCTCCTACTGCTGCATTCAAACATTCTGCAATTCACCATAGTCGATTTTTATTTATTATAAGGTAAATATCCAAGTTATGTATGTACAAACAAAGCCAAGCACAGCTACAAAAGCATCCAATCGAACCGTTATGTTTATGTTGTCAAATAAAAACAAAATGGCCACCAATTGGTTGCTAACCAACAAACCAACATCGCTTGCGTTCTATGAAACATAGTGATAGGGCTTCTTTCTAGGTTACGCATTATTACTCTGAGGGTTGCTCCATTTAAATCTGATGATCTGGTGTTAACTAATTTTATATTTAAAATATACCGACTTTTTCATATCTTTTGTATATTGATATACATATGCGTACATTTATATTTTTCTTTTTATACTCGTGTTTTAATTTTTGTATATCTAACTAACTCATATTTTTTTATTTTATATTGTAAAAGCCACTTGTGCCGTATAATAAATAAATAAATTTGTTCCATAAAACGCAGGTACACACACATAGTTAATTCTATTAAAATCAATAGAAAACTTCTTTTTTTTAACCATATTTTTTTTTCTGCAGACCTAATTGAAGCTTAGCACGTATTCTACACAATTTATAATACAGGAACGTTGTTGAAAAATCACAAAGATAAAGTCCCTAAAAATTATTTAATAAAACTACCAATATCGCAATGATTGCGATTCAACTTACATTGGAAAAAATAAAAGAAACTTTAATATTAAAGTAAAAGAACTGATGGAAATGATATAAATGTAAGATAGTTAGATTATCAATAATAAAAACACTGGATTAAAAGTTCTGAATGTTGGAAAAAAATATCAAAATTAGACAATTTGGAAATCTTAGAAAATAAAAAGGCGGTTCATAATAAGAAAACAATAATAAATAACCAAATAAACAATATTTCCTTTAGTCCACTCCTGTCAAGTATTAAAGATCGTATCCATCTCACTTCACCCTTCCCATCTTCACAAGATCAACATCACTGCAAAGTCTTGACTTATTAGCTCCATATGTGTCGATGTAATATACATATATTATTGATTACTGTTGAAGTAAAGTAGGATGGAATTAATTAGTTGAGTATACCTTGATAAAAAAGCTTGCGTGGCTTTGGAACCGATCGGTAGAAAAATTAATAATAAATAAATAAGACAAGTTTTTATAAACAAAGTTGTTTTATATTTATTTTATTATAATGAATAACCACAAAGTTAGTGATTCAAATATAAATTTTATAATTAATTCTGTTCAAATCAATATGTACACTTTGATACGTTGCGCGTCGTCCTAACCTGACTCGAAAACGTAATACATGTTAAAGTTAATATTACTTGATTGGTACTCGCTCATTATCGAATGAAATTACTATTTCAATCAATATAATATAAAACGTGTGTGCAGAGAAACATTACCCTTAACCGTAACATCTGAATTATATATTTTTATTGAAAAAAAAAAACATTAGTAGTTAGTAGGTATAATATGTGTACTGGAATTAGTGGCATTGTTAAAAACCTGATTTAGCAGATTGAGTTTTTCTGCTGACGTTTCTTGGTGGAACTGCATTTTAATTATAATAATAAAAATACGTACATAGTTTCATTCCACTGCTAAAAAAGTGTAGTAGAACTGTAAAAATATTTTTTAAATTATTATAATTCCTGTTTTAAAGCAATTGTAGTTGCAAGGGGTAAAAAAGGTATTATTATAAGAAAGGTACTTATTAAACTACATTGAAAGCTAAATTATATTAATATTAATATTATCCACGACAATATAAACACCATACAATACAATGATAAGGAGGATAAAATATATGTATAAATATATATGTGTATGTATGTATGTATGTATGTATGTATGTATGTATGTATGTATGTATGTTTATGTAAGGGTGTTCATTTATATGTGTGTGTATATATGTATGAATATGTGTGTATGTGCGTGTATGTATGTGTGTATGTGTATAAATGTTTATAAGGGTGCACACGTGTGTGTATGTATATGGAAATATATAAATAAACATGAATGTTAGTCTGCCTTAGCACGGGTCTTCTTCTACTAGGCATTACTTTATAATATACATGTACAAAAAAAAAAAACAATAATATAAAGATAATTAAAAGAAAATTGTTACCCTTAAGATAATTTTATATTTACATAATTTTACAAAAAAAACGTAAATAAACAGTAATAATAAGTACACCTGTAAAACTTATTTAGTACAAGAAATGTTCTATTGGAATATTACAACAGAGATGGAGAACATTTCAGTGCAAGAAATGCAGAAGTCTAGGCATTTACAGGGCTCACTTTAAACACTGTGTGACTATGTTTAAACATCAATATTTCTTTAATTCTTACATCTGTTGATTTTTGTGATGTTAAAGAGCTAAAGCGACTTCATAATCTCCATCGGTTTTAAAACATACCCGTATCTTAGTCTGGACACTCACTTACACGTGTTAATGTTTCGAGTGTCCTGACGAAGATACGGGTATGTCTCGAAACAGGTTAACATTAAGAAGTCCGTAAATGGTTATAATGCTAATATCTTTAGTAAACTTTTAATTCGTCGGAACATTGAATTAATTACAATTTGTTTTTCATAGACGGCACAGTGAAGAGGGAACTTGGTGTGGATTGCTGTTCAGCATGTGGCCGGCCCATTCAGGACCGCTACATCGTCAGAGTAGGGGAATCCTCCTACCACGAGCGCTGCATGACATGCTGCGCCTGCGGAGTCTTCCTGGAGTATTCTTGTTTCATGAGGGACGACAAACCATACTGCAAGAATGACTATGACAGGTATGACAGGTTACTGCTGATCGAAAATCCTAAGAAGTTAGCATTTTTGTGAAGAAACCTGTCCTGGAGTACTGCAATGCAATTAGAGGCAGTGGTTATATCGACGGGCCCCAACTTCCCGTGAATCGAATTGTTTTTTAATTTAAACGAGAGTGAAAGCGAAAACAATACTTAGTCAAGATTTTCAGCCGAAATTGGATCCAAATTTCGACCGAAACCGAGACTTATTTAAATAAGTTAAAAGTCACTTCAAAACACCCAAAGTTAAGCGTTATTGTTAAACTTTACGAGTTTATTAAAATAAATAAATAAAAGGCATAAATTAAATGAGTAAATATAATTATTTTTGCGTTTTTTGTTTCGGAGTTATATTATACATGTCTCTTTTATTCAACAGTTATTCAATGTACACTATGGAAACATTAACTTATTAACTGTAAATAAATTACAAAAATATAAGTATCAAAGGTCACGCGGCCGAGTCGCGAGCTATAAGATGCACCCGAGTACAGCCGAACGTTATCCGACACATCCCGATCGCAGGTTTCGGCCAATTATAGCTAACTTTATTTGCTGAAACTGGCTGAATCCGAAACTTCGGTCGGTCACTAGTTATTTGTTTTTATCATTAAATCTGACATAAGTTTTTTTTTCTTTTAGGCCTGACCCTGACGCGACGACAAATTTTTAATAATTTATATTACATTTTTCTAGGAATTCCATTTTGTGGAATATGTTAAACTAGATAGGCTCGAAAGTGTCTCACATCGAACCATCTAATTTAACAATTAAATAAGTATATTTTAGTTAAATTTTGGGTAAGAAAATCGAACTGCCAAGTGTCAAACGGCTAATCTCGCTCCAAACTAGATAACATTTGTTTCGAGTCAAATAAAGAAAAGAACCTTTGTTTTGTATTCGCTTAGTTAACCCTTTTAGACCTTAATTAAATCCAGTGAACATAAAAAATATTCTTTTATTCTGTGCTTACTAAAATTAATTGAAAATTTTTCGTATTTTTAATATTTTTTTATCTGTATACCTAAGAAATTATTTAAAGTTCATTTTTATAAACAATGGGTCTTAAACAAATAATCAACCGACAAATTAGTTAAGAATGTGTTATAACATTACAATATATGTTTATTATGTTGAATCAATTTAATTTTACTGAAATTAGTTTAAAACTTCCCGTACATATCATTTATAAAGACGACAGGAATTCGCCCCAAAACAAACAGAGAAATAATTAGATGTAGATAAAAAAAAAATAAAGACATACCTAGGGGTTCCAGGGCCCCGATCACAATGGGAAGTTAACATTTATCTTCAATTAGAAAAGCAAAATATGGATATTTTTTTTTCTCTAAACATGTTCAATTATAGTTTACCGACGAACATACTTTAAATTTTCATGCAAATATACTCATTTTCATTAAAAAATATCAGTTTTTTCTTTATAGACATTCTAATATAACTCTGCTAACTTCCCACTGTAATCAGTGCCCAGTAATTGAAAAAACAAACTCGGCCCTTTTGGACTTTGGTAGGTTTAATTAGTTTTAATTAGATTCCTAACACACCAAATGCAAGCAATGCTTCTGTACCAGTATTCTCACTTCAACTCTCAATAATTGTTGATTGTGCTTTAGGTAATTGACCGAGTATTTTCACAGAATTAGCCTCTCCATACCAATTAAATATGTTTTGGGTTGGTTGTGAAGTATATTTGTTTCCGTCGATTTAACGTCATTGCGTTATTTATTACTTGCTTGTACAGATAGTAGATACTGAGTTTCAAATAATTTTTATGCAATCTGCATTTGATCCCATTTTGGAGCCTCTGTATAATCTGAGAAACATCCTGCGAAACTTCAATTTTTATGATTTGCGTAGGTTGATATGCATATTTTAGTACATCAAATCAATCAATAATGTGTTCCTCCTTCATTATTTTACAACAAATTAGATCAACATAAAAAAACCCCAAAAGGTAAATTCTGTTTATCGTAGGCTTGCGAGTATGTACGTAGATTTATTATTAATAAGTACATATGTATGCATTTTTAATGATATAAGAAGTAAAATAAAAAATAATACAAATAAAACCAAGTCAATAAACATACCCAAAATATTTTAAAAAAGAAATGATGTATATCGTAGGCATGCGAGTATGTGTATTCATCATTAATGAGTATCTAAACATTAAATGTCAACATAAGTTTTGTTTGTTTTTTTTCAAAATGAAGAGTACACAATAAAAAAAAATACAACGAATCAGTCAACAATGTATCCTTCTTCATTATTTTACAATAAATTAGTCAATAACTCAAAGAATCTTATGTAAAATGCAAATATCGCAAGCCGTTTTGTTTTTTCGATTGAACGCGAACAGATAGAGGTGTCGGAAAATGGTCTTAGGCAATAAGTGGCATGACAGGCGGGAAATTCACAAGCCAACAACTCTCTACGGCAAGTCATCTGTTTCACTAAAAAAATCAACTGGTCAACTGTATCAACCATCATGAAAGTTTAGTGTGTTGTTCAGTACAATAAAAATATGGGTTCCGTGGGTAAAGTGGGTGTGATGTTTAGTAATCTGCCGTGCAAAATAAAATTAATAAACTGGTACAGGAAAGTCCCTTTTAATAAAGCTGCTCTATCCTAAACGAACTTTTTTTACCTATATGAATCCGTTACAACAAATGAAGTTCCACTACCAGACTTTATGTTAAAAGTTATTCAATAAATAAAGGCACCTTCCATCTGTTTCTCGATCTGATAACTCAAAAGAGAGTGATAAAAATATAACTATTAAAACATTCACCTAGCACATTAATACATTCTAGACCCTATCGAAGATGCTGAGGTTGTTCGCTGTCACAACATACATATTTCTAAAAAACGAAAAGTGATAATAAAAATGTGTAACGTTTCTCATTGTGTAATGCAATGTTTGTCTTATTACATCACCTAAATTATTATTCATATTTAACTTTGTGGTCAAACATTTTACTAAATGTTATTAAATATTTAACCACTTAGCAACTATTCTATGCCTACCGGTTTCGAGACGTATCCGTCTCTTCAATTAAACACCAATTAAACCAACATGCAAAGCCCACTATACACACCTTCACCATAGCTGTTGCACAAAAATATAAAACCAACAGACTGGCATTTCAAGAAGCAACCATTGAAAGTAAGGTGATCAGTCTAACGCTTCAGGTACCAGTCAAGGAAAAATGACATATTGGAGTTTTTTTTTAATCAAATAAATTAAATCAGTATTTTACATCCACCTTGATTACACGATTACAATGGGGAGTTAACATTTTTTTTCTTCTCACCATGTTTAACTATACGTTACCAACGAAGATACTTTAAATGTTCATGCAAATATAGTCATTTTCGTTCAAAAATGTCGATTTTTCTTTACAGACAGTTGAAGATAACTCTGTTAACTTCTCATTGTATTCGGGGCCCAGGAATCGAACGTGGTAGGCGAATGCGCAAATCACTGCGCTACAAAGCGGACGTATATCCACTCGATTTCCTATTTCAAGATTTTTACCAGAGTGCTGCCATCGTGTCGAAAACTCTCGTCCAGGGTCCTGGTTCTTTTTCACGCACAGAACTGTAATCTTAATCCGTCTAGAAACATTTACTGAATGCTTAACTTAAATCTAATTATCATCTAAAACCAAGGACTTAGTCTTACTAAGGGCGAATGAATTATATAGTAAGATACGAGAGTTCTCGATGGCAATCGATGTGTATAACTTTTTCAACTGTCTACTCTTAAGTCTGCTCTAAGGGGAGAAAATTCACTCGTAGGTCAGCATTTGATTTAGGCATAGGAAAACTTGTCGAAATCCAAAATGTTGATAGTTGTGACGTCAAGATTCGTGACAATGTTCAAAAATTTGAATGGTCAGGAACAAATAAACATAAATCGTGACGTATTAGGGGCGTGGCCAATGGAATGGCCGTTTTTGCGCTAATTCAAAATTACAAATTAAAAAATGGTTTTCGTGCTACTAATGAATAGCAAAAAAAAATTAAAAATTTAAAAAAAAAATTGCCGGGCAGTATTTCATAGACCTTTAATACTACTCTAATGTTTTTTTTTTAAAAGTCATATTTTCCTAATGCGAATCATCGACAGTTCCAATCATTTCAGATCTCAAATAAAATCTCACATCTGTCGTTAATTTTCAATCAGAAAATATATGTCACTTTAGCTTAGTTAGAATGTAAGTTTACGTATAAAATTGTTAAGCGACCTTAGGGTGATTTTTGAGGAGATATAAATCAGGCAAATATTATTATTAACTGTAAAAATTCTAAAGTGTAGGGTGGATACTTATCTTCATAAAATCACCCGGGGAATTCAACTTCAAATATATCGTCCTTATGAAGCCGTGGCTTTCGTATCTTTCGATTGTGACCGCCCGGCCCTCCTGATCGATAGTCCAGACCAGAGGTAAATAATAATTGGCACACGGACTATAATAAACGAATTATGAAATCAGGCGAAAGTGCAAATCTGAGACAGGTATAATTGATTATATTAAGAAAGGGTCACTGAGATGGTTTGGTCTTGTTGAACAAATGGACGAAATGGTAAAACAGATATACATGGCGAGAAAGAACGGTAACCAGATAAACCAAAATCTTAAGTTTGGTTTTGTCAAAAGCAGACACAACCGAATGGCATGTATGACAAGATGTATGCATGTGAAAGAAGCGAGGATTTTATGTCAGGATAGATGTGTGGCGGTCCATCCTCATGTTTGTAGTAGCTACAATACAGTGGTGTTTTAGAGCCCGACCGCGAAACTTCTGAGGAACATTCCTTATGGTAAACTTTTTTTTTAAATCTAGTATTTTAAAGAAAACAAGGTTTTCAGTTTTTTTTTAAATTTGGAAATGGAGTAAATCCAAAATTTCTTAGACTTGCAACCCTTCCACTACCCAGCCGCTTCCCTTGTCCGCGTCCGGTGCGTATCGCCTCGTTTATCAAATACGTTTTTATATTTTTTTTAATGTAGGGGGTGGGTAGGGATTTGTGGAAGAGATGCTAGTCCAAAGAATTGAAGGTTTACTCCATTTCCAAATTATATAAATAAAAAAAAACACGAAAACCATGTATATTCCGACAATATTTTACATTTGAAGTGTACCTACCGATTTGTCGGCCTCGAGGTGTAATGATCAGCGCGTTTGCCTACCATGCAAGTGGTCTCGGGTTTGATCCCGACATGGTTGATAAAAAATATTTATTTAAATGGGTGTTTTTACACAAAAAATATTTCATAGTCCCTGGACTGGTACCCGAAGCGTGAGACTGATCATCTTACCTGAATGTAACAAAAATTAATAAGATAAAAGTAGAGGAGAACAAACGTAGGAAAACCATTATATGACTATTGGGTATTGAGTTAGCTATAGTTTGCAGCAAAACAATGGGCCGTACTCAGGTCGAGAATTGCCAAATAAATATTAATTTACATTGTAATTACTTTTAAATATGTACCTGTGTATTTATCATTGCAGGGTTATTCCAATCTATTTTTCTATGATTCGCCTATATTTATTTTATAAAACTGAAAATACGTGTTTGTGTTTATTTATTTTTTTATTTGTTCATTTTATTCACAATATGTTTATGTTATGTTTATTGAGACATAAATCTCAACTCCATGGGACCAAAGTCCTGTGTTGAGTTTGTTTGTTTGTCCGTCACATCTCCGAAATGGCGAGTCGTAGCGGCCTGAAATTTAGACACGTTATTTAAGATGTGATTTTAAGGTTAACGTTGCCATTTTCGACTAATCGACCTCTAGTCGATAAAAACTCAAAGTTTATATGGATGCCTAGTGCGGTCCTGACATATTTCCCATAAGCAACTATCATATTCAACTGTAAACATACTTTAATTCACAAATGTATCCCCTAACTTGAGAAAAAATAGTATCTGAAGTAAATATGTTGATATAAGGAAAGTTTTTAAGCAACATAATACACGTGTCGTGACAATAAATGCCAAAAATCAATGTAAGTCATGGGAAAATATTCGGAATCAATTACCTGTGAAAACTGACTCCTTTGACACCTTTGACGCTCCTAATGCTGCAACCAAACATACTACAATTTACCATAGTCGATTTTTATTTATTATAAGGTAAATATCCAAATTATTTACAAACAAAACCTAGCACAGCGACAAAAGCATCCGATAGAACCGTTATGCCTATGTTGTCAAACAAACAAAATGGCCGCCAATTTGTTGCTAACCAACATCGCTTGCGTGCATTATTACTCTGAGATATGTACCTACTTTAGATACACTGTCATTATCTCGATATCTGAATATTGATATTTATTATATTCTTCCATTTTTGTTAGGATAATCCGATTTGCTACCCCTGGTCTAGACCTTATTGATCGAAAGCATCTAAGCAACAGTCTCAGTCAACAGCGAACGTATCTTTTACCTATGTATTACGAATATTACATAGGAATATATAAAGTAAACTGGACACCCCACCGTAGGCGTAGGTAAGGTGCACGCGAATATGGGGCCTCGGACGACAAACTAATCAATCCTTATTTATTAGTGGCACATCTCACCTGTGTTGATTGCAAATTTTGTAAAGTCGCACATCATGCTGCAATGCGTTTCCTAGTAGGCGGAATAATTTGGTAGAATCTCCCCACATCAATTTGGGTTTTAGCTTGTGAAAGTACTCTCTCCGCATACTCGAAAACCGTTTTAAAGACCACGGGTCTTCCTATCGGTTTCGCCCATACTGAAATATAATAAACGAGTTTTTAGTTTCAATTGATAAACCGTAATTTATTTATCATCTATATACGCCCAGAAGGCTTTAACACTACGGGTATAAAATTAAAAGTTAAGCGTTTTGTGGAATAACAAGTTGACATGTAGATAATTACCTAATAAAAACCTTTTTTTTATGGAACGAATCTCTTTTGTATAAGGATAAAATGCTGCATAAAAGTAAATAGTTACATGAAAACAGTTTTAGTAAAAAAAAAGTTTACAGTAGGTATTATTTAAGGAAAGGTAATTTTAATTCAATATCTACCGCTTTCATTGCCCCTTTTACTAAAGGTTTTGGCAAATTGTATGAAAGGCTTATTTCAAATATTCTCATTCTTCTTCATGACCATATTGCAATAGAACGTGGTTATGCAGAAAGCTGCCAGCCCACAATTTTGAAAAAATGCCATATTGATGTTATCAGGTACAGTAAGGTCAATTCTGTGTTCTGCTCAAAACAGCTTGACCGCTTTCATACGAAAAATGTACTAATCACCTTCTGAAAATGGTTTTGATAACAAAAACGGCATTTATCAATTTGCAGAAAACATCCACAGCACTAGAAAAATCGTACGGCACTATAAAAATCATGAAAACTCTTTAAATACATAATTAGATTCTTGTTAGTGATAAAAAAAATGTATTCATTTTTGATCATTTGTCAAAGTCAAAAACATTCCAACTGTTGTGTAGATTTAATTACTTACTCTTTTCACAAAGGTGCTTTTATCTCAGTTTCACATATTTATGGCTGGCTGCTTTCTGCATAACTACGTTCAATTACACGAATGGTATCAAAACCGTATTATTTTACTTGTATTAATTTCGGTAACAAAAATCCATTTCCAGCGTGGTATTTTCAATTAATTTAATAACATCAATTTCCTATAAGAAAAATTAACAGACAGAACAATTTAAAAAATACGTATGGGCAAAATAATGTGTGTTGCTCAGTAGGTAAAGTGATTAGTTAAACCTGCCAATGACAGATTCCGTTCTCCATTTCTGTTCAAATATATCCAAATTCATTCTGCAAGTCATTTGTTTTATCATAAATTTTAATACCTATTGTGATTCAAAAAACGAACCGTTTGGGTAAGTGTTATTGACAATAAATTATTGAAACCTTTCAAAAATTATAGTGGAAGTGTTTTTAAAAAAATGTGACTGTCGTGTTTTGACTCTTAAATTAAAATATGAATAAGTATTTGCGTTTGGATATATTAATAATTTATTTAAAATTAATTACTGCGGAATTAATTAAAAAAATTTACATGTACATTTTGAATTGGCGATTTTGTTTTGTGTGTTATTTTTGCCCTTTGTTTTGCGTTTGAGTATACCTTGTATTTTGTATAATTGCGTCATTTCTTGCGAATAGGATAAACTTAATTTTAATTTATTAAAAACTTATATACAATCGATTCATATGTAAAGCGTTAATTTTTTTCCGGCCTTATGCTGTTTTTTAATAAAAAATATTATTTTTACGATTTTATATTGCATCAGACGTTTTTCTTTTTTATATTTTATGTTGCGTTTTTACAATTTTCAAGGCATTGAAATTTAATATATTTTTTTAATTATTTTCAATTTTACATAACTTTATTTTATCTGTCAATTAAAAGTATTCTTTTTTTTTCAAAAAGACGGAATAATACATTTTTTGGATTTTGGTATATTGTGCGTAATTTTATTTATAGTTACATATTTATTACAGCAATTTACATTTAGTTAAATTAACAATAGTTTTTATGGGTAGTAAAAGTATACATACACAATTTTTGTTTTTTGCTGGTGAGTCGTCTAAACTGCCTAACTGGGATAGCTTCCCCGCTCTGACAGTAAATATATTTTTTCAGAATCTGTTATTTTTATCATAAATAACATCCATTTCATTTTTTAATTTTTAGAATAAAGTAAAATAACAGATGTAAAATAATAAATTAGATAAACAGTTAAAAATTTGAAACAAATTATAGCAATAAATTGAACGAAGATTAATTTTATTATGTCAAAATAATTTAAAATCTAAAATTCTAAATTATTTTGTATTAGTCAAGTTATTTCAACATTACATTTTTTTTACTAGTATTATTTTTAATATTTTTATTTATTGTGGTGAATTTTTTTTATAGAAACATTTTTTTTCAGAACATTTATATGTTAGTTATTATTTGATTTTTAAAGCCTTAATTATTATTTAGTGGCCAGTTATTTTTATTGCTAGATTTTTATGTACTATATTTATATTGATTGTGATTTAAATTTTCATTCTCATTTTTGTATTATACCTATTTGACATATAACAACAGAGATGGAGAACGTTTTAGAGAAGGGAGTATAGAAGTCCCTTAGGCATCTACGGGGCTTACGACCTGTCATTTACTGGATTAAGTGGCCGCTTTACACGCTTTGTAACATTCACCATTCTACCCATATTCGAACATCTATATTACTTAAATTCTGCATCTGTTGATGTTTGTGAATTTAAAGAGCTGAAACCTTTATTGATGGGTTTCAGATTTATCGGATTTAATTATTTCACTCACATTCTAGGCAACGCCTGAAAACGTTTTAAAATTGTTTATACTTCTTTTTGGACCAGGTGGATTCATCAACAATATTTTAAGTTTGTCCAAATTTTTGTAGACAAGAACTGGATTGGATTGGAAAACTGGATCTCAAACACATCAATAAAGGATTCAGCTCTTTAACTTCACAATTATAAACAGATGGAAGAATTTAAGGAATACAGATAATAAAATTTGGGCAGAAGGGTAAATGTTACACAGTGTGTAAAGTGACCACTTAAACCAGCCAATGACAGGTCATACGCCCTGTAGATGCTTAGACTTCTATATTCCCTTCTCTAAAATGTTCTTTATCTCTGTTGTAATATGTTAATGTTTACAGCTCCTTAGGGGGTTGAATCCAGTTGTTGTTTACAAAACGAACACAAACTGGACGTTTGGACAAACTGAAAACATTTTTTATTTTATACCTATTTATTTCATTTGAATAATCATTTTTCCTTTGTTTCTTAATTTACGGACTTTTTATTTTAAAGTTATTAGATTTCTTAAATTAATATGGTGGTAGATAACATACGGGAAATTTAAAAAAAGAAGTGTTTTTAGTATTTAAAGGGTACTATTGTCTAAGATTTTTTTGATGTAACATGCAAATAGAACCTGTTTACAAAATATGTCAAAATGTTTTAATAAAACTTATTAATACGTTAATGACACATGACAAATAAATATATTTATACAAAATATAAAGGTTTATTTGTCTACGCGTAATTTGAGGTAATCTGTTTATTTAATGTGATTTATCTTTATTAGATTGTTTGGAGCCAAATGTTTCCGCTGCGGAGACACACCGCTGCCGCAGGAGATGGTAATGCGAGTCCAGCATCACGTGTTCCACATGCCATGCTTCACGTGCGTAGTCTGCTGCCAGCCCCTGCAGAAGGGAGAACTCTTCGTCATGCGTGCCGGCCACCTGTTCTGTCGCCAGGACTTTGAGAAGGAGCTCGTCCTCCAGCAAGGAGACGATGATCTTCTCATCGACGAGACGGGAAGGCCCAGGGACGGAAGGCGAGGGCCGAAGAGACCGAGAACCATCTTGACTTCAGCTCAAAGACGCCAGTTCAAAGCCTCGTTCGAAGTCAGTCCGAAGCCTTGCAGGAAAGTTCGCGAGGCTTTAGCCAAGGAAACCGGCCTCAGCGTGAGAGTTGTTCAGGTTTGGTTTCAAAATCAACGGGCCAAGATGAAAAAGATACAACGGAAGTCCAAACAGGACACTTCGGACAAGGATAAGGACAAAGAAGACAGGATCGCCAAACAGGAGACTTCGTCCGGCGAAAATGGACATTACGCTGGAATAGATTCGCTCACGAGCCAGCCCTTAAATCCTAACATGCCGTTCTCACCGGATGGTAAGTTCTTGATAATATTCCGATAGCTAATGAAGAATAATGAAGAAATTCGGTGGTTTTATTTTATTTGTTAAATGACTATCTAACTAATATAATCGAAATATATTTTGTTATTTATCGTATTATCAGCGCCATATTTTTTTAAGTTTTGTAATTACTCCGCCTATGACGTCGAAAGTTTTCTTCGTTAATTCTCCTGATTGGTGAATTGGCTTCCCGTAAACCGGAAATCTATCACAACACTCCATTGTGGTTGATTTGTTAGAACTTGTGACAAAGTTCAAAGTATAATTCATTTTTTAAAAAAAAACAACTACTTCTGTATTTTTTCATACATTTTCGAGAAACTTTGCCATATCATTCAACTCAACATTTTTTGTATCCAATTTACCATAGCGCTGAACTTCCTCATTAAATAAAATATAAATACAACTTTTATTCGTAAATTATATCAACTATTTAAGTCTTCCCATCTATTTTACTTTTAAAAGTACAAGACAATGACGTTGTGTAAAAATTAAATAAATCTGTTTAGAATTATTTCATAATTAGTAATAAGACAATAAGAATAAAGAAAATGTCACTTTAAACAAACAAACAAACAAATCATCACGCCGTTTCCCCGTAGAGGTAGGCAAAGAGGAAAGAACGCCATACCACTCTATCTTTGTATACAGACCTCGCTTCTTCTGCATTCATACATCTTATCATGCACGCACGCCGATTATTCCTACTCTTAACATGTCCATCTTCAAATATTTAACAGACTTGATCGTGCCATGCCTTTCTCGGTCTTCCTTGTTCTCTGCATCTATCGACATTCGCATCGTAGATCCTTTTAGACGTTCTTTCGCTGTCCATTCGCTCTACATGTTCAAACCAACCCAGCACTCCTTTCTTGATTCTGTCGATAATGCATGTCTTAGCCTTGCGATCTCAGAAGGATCGCACTTCGACAGCATTTAGCCTACTTCGTCATTTTAAGTTTTTATGTAATTATATCTCACTATCCTTGTTTTATCTCCTAAAAAGCAATAAATCTAGACCCGACAACATGATTTTTAACAGTCAATTTTATTTTGCTTTAGTACACTTTGAAGCAAATAAAGTAGGTACTTGTAT
Organism: Micrasema longulum; assembly: GCF_059751315.1. Classification (NCBI taxonomy): domain Eukaryota; kingdom Metazoa; phylum Arthropoda; class Insecta; order Trichoptera; family Brachycentridae; genus Micrasema; species Micrasema longulum. The sequence continues at coordinate 88,718 of NW_028278830.1, forward strand.
AAGACGTTACAAATGAACGTCGTTATACAGAAAGGAGCCAGCTATAGAAAAGTGTAACTGAGATAATAGCCATTTTGTGAAAAGAGTGAATTATAAAATCTACAAAACAGTTGGAATGTTTTTGACTTTAACAAACGATAAACAATGAATACATAGGTTTTTTTAATATTACAAACAAGAATCTTATTATATATTTGACCAGTTTAAAAGATTATTAAAGTTCCATAAGATTTTTCTAGTTTTGTGGGTGTTTTCTGCTAATTGAGAAATATCGTTTTTGTGATCGACACCTTTTTCCGAATATGATTAATACAGTTTTTTGTATGAAAGCGGTCTGGCTGTTTTTAGCAAAACATAAAATCGACATCACTGCACATATCTCCTTTTTCCAAAATTGTGGACTGGCTGCTTTCTGCATAACTACGTTCGAATGTTGATGTTGTTTTTTTTCTTTTTAGTGTATCATGGCAACTCCGTGGACAGTTTTGCTAGCTCTGAAATTTCTCTTGATGGCAGCAACTTCGACCAGATTGATGAAGGAACTTCCGACACCATGTCCCAAACCAACATGGATCTACACCACAGTCAGGCCTCACATGGAAACTCCCATCACGAACACGGACATCCGTCTACTTCTGTATCATTCATCAATCCGATCGACAAGCTTTATCTGATGCAAAATTCTTATTTCAGCACCGACAACTAGTCGTTTGCAATGTGTGTATTTTTTATGAGTTACAAATTTATTTACCTTGTTTGTATAAGATTATAGATGTTTTTATGTTGATTTTATTATAAACTTCTTCACAGTAAATAATTTTGATAAGAGATATTAATCAATAAATTGCATTACCAAATTACAACAGGGATGGAGATCATTTAAAAAAGGGAATATGGAAGTCTAGGCATTTACAGGGCTTATGACCTGTCATTGGCAGGTGGCCCTTTCACACCATTTACCTGTGTTTGAACATTCATATTTCTTCAATTCTTTCATCTATTGATTTTAGTAAAGTTAAAGACCTGAAAACTTATTGTGAAGAGATTTATCTAATTGAATTATTTTACATACTAGGCAACGCCTGAAAGCAGTTTTCCATTTTTTAAACTTCTTCTCGGACCAATTGGTTTTAGTACAATATTTTAAATTTGTCCAAATATTTGTAGACTAAATAAAAAGTCCTTTGTCCACAAACATTTGGACGAACTCAAAATGTTGTAATAAATATGGTCAAAATTTTCTTTTTTAATGAGCGTTGATAAAGATGTCAATCCTAGGCGAAATCAGCAGGTGTTATCAATAACTCATTGTTAAAGATAAATAAATCAATGTTTTATTGAATTTCATTGTAATTAAAAAAAAAAAAAAAATAAATCTCAGATTGATAAAAAAACTTTAAGCCATATTTTGATACAAATTAAAACTATCAATAGAAACAAAACTAATTTATTAAATCATACTTCAAAAAAATAATTCAATTAACTATCAAATGATAATAATTAATGGTTACATAAAAATAATAAATGACACATTAGAGTAGATAATTTTTGAAAACAAATATTAATTTTGAATTTATTCATCTCATTTCACAAAGTAAACTCTGAAGTAATAATTACGATTAATTTATAAGGGTAAACAAATTAACATCAAGGGGTTTTTGTATTTTAAATGAACTTAACTAATATTCATAATCATAATTCCTTTACCTCGTACCTAACGGTGTTTAGGGCACTACATCGGTACTCCAATCGTCACGTATCAGCGATCATTTGTAATGTACACGAAGGCAAGATGCATTTTATGCCTTAGGCTCTAGTCCAGGAAATATGAAATATTACCGTGAAAATCACCCATTCAAATTAATATATCACTTCAACCTTGTCAGGAATCGAACTCTCTACCCGATTTCCCTTTTCTGGGTTTTTATCTGAGAGTAGCCATTGAGTCAAAAACACTTTTTCTGTTCTATTATGTTCTGGTTCTATTTCACGTAAAGAAATGTATTTTTCATTATTTATTTAACTGTTTACTTAGTGTAGTTAAAAATGAAATTTAGGGACTGGTTACTCATATATTTCTGAAACAGAAATTTTGTCCAATTTTAGACTAACTATCCAAAGAACGAACTAGTATTTTTTTTTACGTACTCGTAGTATTTTATGGAACTAGTTTTTAAACATGATTTGTTATTGGTTGTTTTTTTTTCACGTGTAACTGATTATAATTATTTATACATGGTTGAATCGATAAAAATGGATTGTTTATTTTTTTACGTATTCAAAAATGTAAAATATTTTTTTTAACATAAAAATATTTGTCAGTTTTTCAAATATTTAGCAACATTTTACATCCATTAAAAGGATGATTAATGTCATAAAATATACTAACCTACACGAGGATATGGCTCTTGTAAATAATTGATATAAGAAAATAACACCAATATTTTTAACGGTTCAACCAAAAAATATGGACTGAAGAGAATAAATTAACTGTAGGTATGTAGTGTGCAAACACATAGGAATTTTACAGATTTATCCAATATTTATGCTTACCATACTTATAATACTAAATGGTTTTTTTTCACTGTTTTAACTCACTGTAATTCATGTCAGAGAAGTCACTATGACTAAATTTACATTAAATCATTCCGATTCAAGATCTCCATTCCTGATGAAGTATTAACTCAGATGAGATAAAGCTTCCTAATTTCCACCAGGGAGTGTCTTGGTTTTTAAATGTTTTTAATATTCAGCATTAATCTTCATTTCTTTTAAAAATATTTCATAATTTCCCAGAGATTAAAAAAAGTAGTCTAGAGTAAATACACCTTTTAAATAAATATTTACATTGACTTTTAAATACTTACGAGTAGTTTATTTATAGGGATAAACTACGATATTCGTAGTTTATTATTACGGATACCTAAACTGCGATATCGCTGGTTAATTGTTACGAATAACCAACGATCGTAGATTATTATTACGAATAAACTATGATATCCCAAGTTTTTGTTACATATTATTAACTATGATATCCATAATTTATTGTTACGAATCCCTAGTTTTTGTTACAGATAAATCATAATATTTGTAGTTTATTGTTACAGGTAAACTATCCGTAGTTGATCGCTAAATTTTTAATCGATTTAATACAATTATTTGATATGAAACGAACTGTTTATTTGTTATATCAAAATAAATATGAAATAAATTCTAATTATTGTAGTTAACGTATTTGAATGCAAACATTCCCATTCATTCCATTTACTTTGTTCCGGAAACATAACTATCACTGTTCATGAATAAAGAATAAAACGAAAAATAAAAACCGGTTAAGGAATAACTGCTTACAAATATATTATGGCTAATTTAAGGCATTTGAAACGTAATAAAATATAAACCATTTGGTGTCAAAACACATGTGTTTATTTATATGTCGTTATCTATTGCTAAGATTGTAATTTTAAATGTTATTTTATAAACGTAGGTACTACGTATACACTGTAGGTATTGTGTAAATGCAAGTCCAATAGAAATTCTTCTGAACTGTATTAGAATATTCATAACCCATAGGAGGGCCAATTTAATAGGTCAAATTTGACAAATCATCAAAATTCAACAACATAACCTTGTAAGGGCTGTAATAAAATATTATTTATATACATATTTATTGTAATAACGACAAAAGAAGGTAATTTTACGATTTACTTTCACTAATAAACCATTCTAAACATAATAAACTTTTTCTGTTCTAAACGTCGTTACAATGTTGCATCAGTGAACCCTTTTTTTTTTTAAACACTAGGGATGTTACCCAGAAAAATCGAATGTTGATAATTTTGTTAAATTATGTACTTATCTTATTTTGTTCTTTAAATTTACGATAGAAAGTAATAATGGGACAGGGATTTGACTTATGGTTTTAAAAATAAAATTACAATACTCATAAGTACTTTTTCATAGTAACTGAATTCAATTCACATATATTATGTTTGAAGTCCGAATCGATTCATTAACTTTAATCGATGTTTTTAAGCAGGTCACCTCACTATGAAGCTAAAACCGACAAATGTCAAATGTGACCTATTAAATTGGCCCTACTATAATGGTTTTAATTAAGTACAGTGCATTCAAATCGTTAATGGACATTGTTTATGTGTACGTGAAAGAAAGTGTTGGTATCTTAAAGTATATAAAATATTATGGTGTGCATACATACACAAACAAACATTTTTTTTAACAATGTTTGATTATTCTCAAAAATTTTTCCCTCTCTGTTGAAATAAATTTAAACATTTTTTTTTGCTTTATTCACCGACAGGCACGAACACATTAATATAAGCCATTTAATATTTTAACGCACTGTACATAGCGACTAACTACTGTACTCATATATTTGCGATAATTATTTAACAATGCCAGATATGTGGAAAAGTAATATATTACTCATTTTTAACTGACCCTTGCAATTCAGAATTGGGATATTAAGTTAGATAGGTTTATTTATTAACAATATTAGTGTCGGTGGCCCAAAACTCGTAAAAATTCATAAAAAAAATACACAAGAGGCTTTTTTGGGGTATTATTATTCAAATACTATCATTTTAGTTAATAGGGGAAATCGGGGTAAATAAATTGCGAATAAAAATACAATAAGTAAAATTGATGTTTGCAGTTCATTCTTAAAATAAAACTACCAACTTTGCCAATTACGTTGATTAAAAAAAATTCAAACATGTAATTTTTTTATGGAAAATCTTAAAAATGCTTTCGCATGAAATTTTCGGCAACACGAAAATGGCGGTTAGCCACGTACAGAGTAATCGACGGTAGTCCAAAAGTTGTTAAGCATTACAAATATCACAATAATGATAAATATCTAGAGCACCTACTTGTATGTATTTTCACTCGCTTTTATTCATATATTTTATTCTAGAATATTTTTTTCAAATTAATTTTTCATCTAGGATAAACACATTTTACATTAAAACCCCGTGTTAACCACTACAAATTTTGGAAAACCTCTCTTCACTCACTGACTCAATTCAAACTAAAAATATAAAGTAATTAAAATATTTAGTTTTTCATTAATAATCGCGTGTATTTAGAGTTTTGGAACGGCATACAAATTTTATTAAATTAAAAATTATGTTTTATAATATAATATTGTAATCTTCGTCATTCGTTTTTGAAGGCCTGAGATTTGATGGGCAGAATGTAAAAATAATATTTTTAGATACAGGGTGCTAAAAAAGCTACAAAAGTTCATTTACAAAAACGCACAGATTGTGATTTTTATAAATTTTCTATGCATGTGCGCATATGATGTTATGAGCATATTTATTGTACCTATGTAATAATATATGTAATGAACAGTCTATAACTTATCATTTTTTTCGTAAGTACGTATACATTAATTATAAATATTTGTAGTAGATAAATGTGAAAACGTAGTTAAAAATATTACATTAATTTTGTAAGAAAAATACGTAGATACCTACACGTTATCTAAAAAAGTATCTGGGTAAATAAAAATAAACAAAAGTGCAAAAATAATACCCTGTTTTATTAAAAGTGTAAATATAAAATATAATGTAAAGTATGATAATTATTATTGTAAATAAATTATTCAATCAAACACATATTTTTTATTGACGTGAATTCTGTGGCATTTGGGTAAAGAGGTACACAAATCACTATTAACTGATTGTGCGGGAACTACTTAAAATCTCTTGCTGATTTATTACTTAAACATACGATTTGGGGTGCCATCTTTTTTTTTTTCATGAAATATGTGTGTTTTTATTATTTACCCAAATATTTCGATTTTTGGAGCCATTTTCAACGAGTTGTAAATAACTCACCATTAGAAAATGGGAATCAAGTTGGGGAATTCTGATTCAAGAGTCCGCAACACTAGACACAGGACCACAACCCGTAAAATCTTAAGATAAACTTTGAATACTGAAGCAATAAAAGTCATAATATTGCTTTTCTTTTCATATTTGATTTTCATTTTTGTCAAAAGCGAATAAGAACCTTAGAGTATATACATCTATATATACTCTTAAGATAAGAAAACAGTTACATGTTAACCTAATAGTACTTTAAATATATAGGGTACTAACCAATTATATTATTAAAATGAATAAATTTTTCCAACTAGTATCTCTTTACCCAACCTTTCCGTAAACCTTATATATTTATTTATTCAATAATTTATTTATACGCCCTACAGGTTTTTACATTTATTAGTAATACATTCAAGCGCAGCAGTGTAATATAAGTATAAACATAGAATTCAAAGTAAAGATAGCATAAGAAAAAATAAAAGGAACAAAAATAAGGAAATGTACCCACATAGGTATATGGGTATGCAGAAAAATATTTAATATATATATATATATATATATATATATATATATGTAAACATACACACATACATGCAAACCCTTATGCACCCTTACACACACACACATATAAACATGTACATACATGCATATACAGGGTGTTCTTTAAACCCTGTCACATCCAAAACCACGATGATCAGAACGGGCAAGAAGACATTTTAGAATTTTTTCAAAAATATTTAAAACGAAGAAGATTAAAAAATATATATCCAAGAAAAAACAAATGGTTGCTTACTTCTGCAGGGGTGAAGCAAGCGTTGACGGTGTATCAGACTGCCCCCCTCCCCCGCCTCGTTTCTCCTCTGCAGAAGTAAGCAACCATTTGTTTTTTTTAATATTTTATTTTTTAAGATTTTAGTCGTTCTAAAAATTTAGTGTAATGTGCTAATATGTCTTCTTGCTCATACTGATAACCGTGGTTTCAGATGTGACAGGGTAAGAAGAACACCCTGTATATATATACAGGGTGTTCATAAAACCATCGTAAGAAGAGTAGTAAGGGTGTTCATAAAACCCTGTCACATCCGAAACAACGATGATCAGTATGAGCGAGAAGACATATTGGCACATTAAAATAAATTTTTAGATGGAATTTTTTTTTTAAATTGTTTTTTTTTAATGGTTGCTCACTTCTGCAGGGATGAAACGGGGAAAGGAGAGGGGGGAGTCTGATACACTGCTAACAGCGCGGCCGCGCCCCCCTCGCTTCTCCTCTGCAGAAGTAAGCAACCATTTGTTTTTTTAATGTATATTTTTTTTAAACTAGATTTGTTGTAAAAACTCATTTTGATGTGCTAATATGTCTTCTTGCCGTGATTTTGGATGTTACAGGGTTTAAAGAACACCTGTATATATGCACATAAATATAAATATTATTATAAAGATACAATAAAAAAATTAGTAAATAAAAAACAGTATTGAGAAATTTTATACATAATTATTTATATTTATATACTTCAGAATACTTAACCTTAAGTTATATAAAAACAGACGAAATATATCAACTTTAGCTTACTCGTTACCTTACCGCTGCGCTGGCCGGTGTAGTCAAAATATTGGTGAATTGTAATAATAATTATGACAGCCAGGAGATTAAAAAGATAAGGTCAGCTGGCGAGTATTTCAAACAGGTATTTTTATGCTGATAATACTAGTTAATTCCGGGACGTCCAATACGCCATTTGCTATTTTACATCAATTAAATTAATAATTAATTATTCACTATAGAGTAGAACTGCATACTTACTTACTATGTCAATTTTAGTGACATGAATAAACTTACGTTTACTTTGCACGTAGAATGTTCAATAGGTTTGACAAGAGTGAACGCCATATCATACGCATACGCTGAAGACATGGTACTGCTAGCTCCGTTCTAAGCAGGACTTCAACAATCAACTTTAATATGTGAGCAGTTTAATAAAAAATATAAAGGTGTTATTATTATTTATGTCAAATATTTTTATTACATTTATAATTATCTAGACCTTGACCGTTAAATTTTTCATAAAATAATAATGTTCCTTCTTTATTATAAAATTATTTTTTTTAGACCCCTCAAAAATATTTATGTTAATTTAAAGAGTTTCTAAATATTACGATTTGATTTCATTCATAAAAAATCTCCATCTAAGAATGGACTTAGCCATGATAAATGGAAACTTACCTGCCCAGAGGACATACTATATTCACGTTGAAATGCTCTAGTGTTAAAAAGATTCTTTGGGAATAAATTAGAAATAATATGTGCAGGTGTGCATTTATATATACATATAATAAATACGATTATAATTGTATATTATTTTGATACACCATTCCAAATTTAACATAGAATCGATTACAATCGCTATAAACAATTTCTATTTGCTTGTAATTTTTTTAGATTTAGTAGTGCGGCCAAGCACACACGAAGTTCTTTAAATAATTACTATTCTCATACAATTTACTGATTACAATATCAAATTGCCCTGTCCATTGAATTCAAGTACTAAGCACCTAGATGTGGCAGAAAGATGCAAACCCCATTTTTTACAAGTAATTCGTTAATCTTTTCGTTTCTATTATATTCTAAATGCAATGGTTGTTTTTTATAAAAAAAATATTAAGATTGATTTTTAATGCATCAATCTACCCCACTTCTCTCTTATCTCGGTATGGTTGGCAACACTGTTTGTAACATGGAAACCATGAACATGAACATAACGAAAATTAGAGATGTTCACTCGAACGAAAAAAATCGAACGCGTTCGATTACCATATTCGATTAGTAATATCATTATAATTTTTTCCCACGAAAGTGACATGTTTTTAGTAAATTTAGTTTGGAAAACTTAACTTTAGTGTTCAAATGTGGTTATATGCATAGCACAGGTACATCACTGTGTAGTCACTGGCCTCAAGCTAAGAGTAGTGTCAAATGGTAAGGTACCCTCAGATGTGGTAACATAAAACTGGGGTCACTAGTCCGGGGTACTGATTACAAACGTAAACCATCTAAACGCCAGCATACCCACCACATACCACACACCATATCCGAGGACTTAAGTTAGTGCCCACATGCAAGAAACAATTGCTCTTTGCCGAACGAAAAAAGCTTCTTGAAGGAACTCTACGTATTTTGATAGCTTTGGCAACTTTGCGCTGAAAGAAGGTAATTCAGAAATATAAAACATCTTATTCAATTGATCATTTAAACAACAAAAGATTCACGCTTCTAGCGCCCGCTGGAAAGAAAACAATTTTAACTAAAAAATGTATTTGAAATATTTTACAAAATAATGTCCATGCATTTTTAAGATACGAGGCAGGGTATTGCGGCAAGTATTTCATAATGAAAGTATTTATATTTAGAAATAATTAGATTACTTTTGTTTGTTACACATTTTAATATCTTTATGTAAAAACATTTCACCGAATCAAAAAAAATATTGCAAAGTTAACGATTACACTAGCGTTTTTGTGATTGAATTGAAAATAGACATTTAATTTACCTTTCAAATTGTTTACAAGAAATATTTACCTAAAACAAATATTGAAAATTGTAGTTAATTATTTTGATATTATTACAATTTTCACACAACATATGCACACAGAACATATGCATATTATCAAGCTTTCACAAATTTTTATGCTTACTTCTAAAACGAATCACTAGTGTATTTAAAAGTAATTGAAATTACTGCGTGGGAGTCTGAATGAAAGACATGAAAAAAGTTTCTCGATAAAAAAGTACTCTCTCTTTTTTACCCAACGACCTAGCTTTTCGTGAAAAAAAAACATAGTTTGTTATCATTTCAAACCACCTAGTGTTGTTTTATTTCATTAATTTTATTTTCTTATAAAACCCCAAATATTTTTTTTCTTCATATTTTAAACAAACAAAAGAAGAGTTAAAACCTTTTCAACTGATTTTGCATCTTTATATGATAAAACATAATTTTTGAAAGTTATGATTTTCTACAGGAACTTTCAGGACAATTCTTTCCAGTTTTCTTCAGCGTTAAAAGTTAACTGTTTTAACCGATTATCAATTTAGTAAACAATTATCGTAACGAATGTTTCACAATAGATTATAAAATTTACTGTTTAATGTTTACTTTAAATAATGTATTTGAAAACAATGCGTTGAGACCATTGCCCTTACCACGCAGTTTTGCTGGAATAAATAAATTAATAATAATTATTAAGATTAACGAACATTTTACAACCGAATGCCAAAAATTGTTTGTGATTAATAAATGGTATATCAAATAAGTCGAATTGTTCGATTATAATAGCTAGTTATCTGCATCCCCATCTCTATTGGGAAGTATAAGGGCGCGGGCGTATGTCAGACGCGACGTCAAATGTTGAAACAAAGTGCATTTTTTGTTTTATTTTAGTGGTTTAGCTAATGTTTTAGTGTGAAACAACTTTAGTTTAAGTGTATCAATTATACATTCAAGATTAGTTAGCCTTCTTTGTAGATTCACATTTGACTTTATCCGTGTGCCATTTTGCTATACCACGCCTGGTCAATTTGTGTAAATTACGTCAAAATGAATTATACAATTTAAGTTCTTTGTGTTTCGAATAGAATTAACAATAATCGTATTATGTGATTCGAGGACTGGAAAACGCTAGGATGAACATTTAAATGTGCAATTACAATGGAGCAGTTTATATTCCTAAAAGTGACTATGAAACTAATCTTGGCATTATCATGCATGACAATTAACAGTTTATGCGATGCCGCGGATAGAGGTGAGATTCTCATATCGTTTGTTCTGTTTGTCTCCCCGAAATAACCCGCTTCGTACGTTCATATTAATTAATGTTTTCACTGTCATATTATTTATCTTGAAGTGGGAGGTACTTAACTCCATTGGAAAAACAACCCTAATGTAATCAATCAAAATAAACATTTTATTTAATACTATGCATCCCCTTTAGAAGTTGACTTATTTTCGACGGTTTTGAGTTTACATTATAGCCCCATTTAAAAAAAATGTGTACAGATAATTGTTTTTTGACATGTATTGTTATACTTACACAAATAACTGACCTCTCCATGATAATACAAACGTTTTATCTCGAACTGGGTTGTGGTTCCTTGGTAGTATTGTGGATTCACAGATCAAAGGTTACATTTTTCTAGCACAAGTTAGTTACGACTTTTAGAAAATGACCTCAAAATGGAAAATATTTTAGTAAATAATAAGAACCCAAATGTTTTTTTAATTCTTAAAAAGAAATTAAATTACTGTATTGATTATTTATTTATTGACTTATTTCAATAACCCAACAAAATAACATACCCTGAGTGTAAAACAGCAGTATGTGCAAATACTATAATTTGAGATGTGGGAAATTAGAAAATTTTATTCGAAAATTCTAGCATTAAAATTATTGACAACTCTGTATTGCGTTAGTAAACATCATTAATCTTTGATAAAATATAAAATTTTACTTTTATTTAACATGATTCTATATTTGTTTATTACATTCTGCTATTAGTTTAGTATCGAAGTTGCCCCCTACATTACTCAACTGCTGTAAGTTGATCCCAGTGAAGGACTACACAACCTGATGCTTTGTAAAGTAGGCGAGCGTGGTTAAGGTTTCCCGAAGGCAAACTCAGTATGCGTCCCATTCAACTGAATTTCCTCCACTTGAAGACAATAACTGTCACGGAGGTTTCAGCATTTAATTAATCATTTCATCTCTACATTCCTGACAAAATCAACCAAAAAGTGTTTTAAAGATCACACAGAGCAACACTTAGAAAATGCTAGATGCATGGGGTGCACATTATGTACATGGGAAAATCCAAAAGAATGCACTCTTCACCTTTTTTTACTCTCATAACTAATTAGCTCTTGTTATCTGACCAGTCGTCTATATTTTGTTTCAGCATCATTTTATGGAGCAAGTTATATTGCTTACCCGCTTCAGGAAGCGAAAGGCTCTACGGATCTAAGCTTTAAGTTTCGTACACAACTCTCTGATGCTCTTCTTCTATTGGCCGCCGGAAAAACAGATTACTGCATGGTAATTATCTCTTAAAATGTTTTAATGTAATGTAAAATTATAGAAATAATATTTAAATAAACGAATCGAGGAGAGAAAATTCACTGACAGCATGTAATCGTTGTAGGATTTAGTACCATATATATCACATGATAAAAAACAACTGCCTGGAATTCAAAGCTTGATTGAGAATTATATATAATTGCATAATTAATAAATCTTTAATTATTCACCTGATTTGTTTAAATATTGACAATTTAAACTCCGCATACCTATTTTAACAGAGGTAATATTTTTATAAACAAAATTTGTAGAAGTATCACTGTATTTCTTTCAAAATATTAGAATTAGTTTCAACCTAGAACATCACTATTCATTCATTTTAATACATTCTTAAAAAATGGTAGTAAGTATTTTGTAGAAAGTATAATATTATGTTTCTATATTTTTCAAATAGATTCGACTTGAAGGGGGTCGTCTTAAACTACATATCAATCTTGGCGCAGGTGAATCAGAAATCTCATCACCAAGAGGCCTTTACCTTAATGACACCAAGTGGCATCACTTAAGTGTTGTTAGACGGGAGGCGAATTTATCTATAAAGGTAACGTAATTTATCTATACAGATATTTTTTTCTTCATATTTTTTCCATTTTAAACTATAATTAATAATAAATATAATGTGACCTCACTGGGGTTACCCGTGCCGAGGACACATACGGAGATGGACATTGCCACCCTCCTGCGCAGAGACATGAATATAAAACAAGGGCAAGAAATAATATTACTGTCAATATTTAACATTTGAACAAAGGTGCAAGGATTATTTTTCTGACAAAGTATTTAATGTGCTTCCACATAAAATTTAGATAATTCATGAAAAACAATATTTTAAAAGAGAAATCAAAATTTGGCTGAAGAAAATTAGGATAGAAGAAAAAAAATTTTTTGAAAGGTACGTGAAATATGTAAAAAATAAATAAATCGATAACTGTACATTCCTCCTCAGAACAGGTTTTCCTTGTGAGGAAGACTCTTAAATTACCTTTGTGTATAAAGTATTTTACATAATAAATAAAAATAAAATAATATACACTACATCTAAATATTCTCATTTACTATTGGAGATGAAATTAAAATATTTAGAACAATAATGTTATCTAGAATAATTATGTTTGTGAAAGCAAATGATTCTACCAAATCCCAAAAGAAACACTCCCACACTACCAGATGTCAAACTAAAGAATGGGTCATGGGGTCTACCACAAATTCTGAATTCGGGCAAAGAAATTTCAGGTTTCTGGGCCCCAAAATATTAAATATGTTACCCGAACATTACATAACCATGACCCGAATTCTGTTAAACAAATTTGTAATAAAATGGTTTCTGGATTTAGGTAGAGAAAAATCGGAAAACTTACTAAAAAACATTCTAAAATAATAAATGGTAAATATATTGTAAAACTTTATAATAAATTAACTAATAGGTAGTCATGTGATTGTTTATTTTTGCATAAAAATGTCTGCCTTAAAACAGGTTGTACCTAGTTAGGCAGACTAGACATAATCCAGAGAAATCTGTGACCTAAGTTTTTATGTAGTAGATAAAGCCATTGTATTTTTTGTTAATAAACCATCATTATTATTATTATTCTCAAAGCTAATTAGAATCCAAATTAGAATCATTCAATAAATTAGAAAACACATTTTCTGTTTTGATAATAATATGGATTACAAATATTAGAAATGTGTAGTCTAATAGTCAACTTCAATGGACCAGGGTGTCAGCAATTTTCTTTTATAAAAGATTAAATCGTTAAAAAGTTAGGCAGTATATTTACATTATTATATTGTATCTGATTCGTTATTCTACTCAAAACAAAAAACGTTTTTAATAATATCTATTTATAATTTAATTTTACTAAGGGCCGGTTGCATCAAAGTTGGTATAAATTTAGTTTAAAGTTAAATATTTAAACTTAGTTAAGGCTCAAAATCTGGTAACTGAAAAATTCCGTTGCATCAACATTATTTTAGTTAAGTTAAAGTTAAGAATGTTGCTACTGTAAAGGTTCAAGTTTCACCCTAAAAATTGTTGGGATTTTTGCGCAAGCACGTACTTGTTTATTTACATGTAGCAATACACATGCCCCCCGACGCGTCTTTGGGCACAAAAGTTTTAATTTCGTTCCAATTTTCAGTGTGTGCGAAAGGGCGAAGCAACACTGCGCATTCGGAGAAGAAAAGAACAAAAGGGACATCGTCCTTTTTGAACTAGATAAATAATTAAAAGAGCAAAAGCTAAAACAATATGATGAACTTTTTACTCTAGAAATAGAGCAAAAAAAAGACATTTTTCGGGCAACTATGGCAGCCTTAAATGCCCAGAAAGAGTTAGCTGAGCTCAATCTAGCTCTATTTAAAAATAAATAAACAGCATTTCAATACAGTGATGATTTAGATTTATTTTACACCACGCCACTGATGATCAAGTCCTGTGTTTTGAAAAATAATTAACAATTAAATATTTAAATAATTATTAGTTCTTCACTTTTTTGACATTCGAAATCTTGCGATAAAGTCGGACTCTTCCCACAAAAAATTTTGCAACTTTTCACAGATCGATCAATAGATTTAAACACTCACGACGCATTTTTGACAGATGGCAGATCGCATTTAACTTTAAACTTAACTTTAAACGGTCCCCTGGCGGCCGGTCAAATAAAAGTAACTTTTTTGTTAATATTTAGTTAACTTTTTTTGATGCAACGCATTTTGGCATAAAAGTAATTTTTATTTGACTTTAGCCCTGACTTTAACTTAACTTATGACGTATAATTTTTAAAATTGTATTTATTTTGCAGATTGATGATTCTGTTGTGAAGAAGCGGTTACCGGGCAGATTTTTCGAGTTAAATATTCACTATGGAATCTTTCTCGGTGGTCAGGGAGACTTTTCTGAACTATTTCTTGGCCATATGGAAAATCTTAGAGGATGTATGGAAGATGTAAGTTAATCCAGTTATTAATCCATGACTATTTATTTCTAAACTTTTTTTTTTACGAACGATTTTATTTTTTGCTATGCATTTTATCTTCCAAAGTTATTGTCAAACTTTAGGCCAAATTATACCTAGAAGTCCATTACAGCACCAAACACATGAAAAATATCTCAAAAAGTTGTTTTTAAAATTGTTATTTTTATTTAATAAAGTTATTATTGTGTACATTATGTTAATAAAATAAAGAGAACACTATTTTGAGTATGTTCAAATGTTTTTAGATATGGCTTTTACTTTACCAAAGTCAACAATTAGAAACGTTGGGGAAATGTAGATGCTCAAATCACAATCAGAACGGTAAAGCAGCTAATGACAGGTCATAAATCCTGTAAATGCCCCGACTTCCATATTTTTTTTGAATATTTTTTATTTGAAATGTTTAAAAAGTACAAAATTTTTACAGAGTAAATACATAATATGGTGAAAGTACACATGAAGATAACGAAATTAATACCACATAAAAAAGAGGAAACGTTTAGTGTGGTGTCCATATTTTCTTCTTTAAAATGTTTCCTCATTGTTGCATTCAACAATAGAGAGTAACAAAATAATAAATCAGACATGATATATTATCTGTCTTCATAAGATTACAAAATTATATTTTTACATTACTTTTAATGATACATTTATTTAATAATTTATATTTTAAATTATCCTGTCTGGATAGTAAAAATCGGAATTAAAAGGTATGAATAATGAATTGAACCAAATGTAATAACTCTTTACTCACATACTCTTCTATTTTTTCATCGTTGCCTATATATATTATAGTACTACTAACTACAAAATGTGAACCTATTCCATAATATTTTGATTTACAGGTTCAATATAATGGAGTGAAGATTATAGAGAAAGCACGCAGTCGAACTGGTGCTGTGCGTGTGGAAGGTGTTACATGGAATTGTGCTCCAGAGTTTGATGCTGACTATACTGCTGCAATTAGTTTTATTGAAGAAGGCTCCTATCTTGTCTTGCCTAAAATCAATTCTCGTGCAGGTGGAAGGTATGCATGTTATATATTATGTTTTTTAGGTGGGAGTTACTCATTTTTTGCCTTGTTTATTATGTATAAGGCTTATATTTACTTCAAAATGTCTGTTCCATCTATTTGCTCTAACTATTGTGTGAGGGTCTGGCGGGAAAGTTGGCTGAGGCCTTGTCAAAGAATTTCTTCGCATTTGCTTTATGAAGTGGAGACCGCAAAACATTATTTCAGGATAAGCCAGGCCATTGACGTAAATCAGCAGACCTTCCGTCGCACTTGGAATTATTCAGCATTTTGTGTCCTTTTATTTATTCTAATAATGTATGATATTACCTCTCTGATTATTAGATAGTGACAGATTTCCATATTCCCTTCTTCTCCACCTCTGTTGTTAAATAACAATAAACTCTGTGTGCTGATATATTTTACTTGTCCTTATCATTTGTGTTTGTTAATTTTCAGATGGCAAATTGAATTGAAAACAATATCACTTGATTGCATTGTTCTTTACAATGGAGGAGGTAGTCGAGGTTCCGACTTTTTATCGGTGGAGGTTCTGGAAGGGATGATTCGCGTTAAAATGGCACGAGGTCAAATAAAACACACTGTTCGTGTAAATGACGGACAGTGGCACAAGCTACACTTGTTATTCAACCCTTCATTGATAGAGGTATTGATTATAAATAATGTTTATTATGTATCAAACATTTATACAGTAATTTCAGGTAACGTTGGATAACTTTTTATGGGGGAATAATCAGCTGCAACTTTTTAGATTGTTTAGTGTTCTTAAAACATAATATAGTTAAATTTGACCATAAAATTTGTGAAAATATTCGAAATGACTAAAATTATGTTTTTGCGTGGTTCCATGTTATATTGATACTTTGGACACTTTGACACTGGACATAAATTTGTTGTTTTTTTTTTACTATATAATCTCTGTGCTCTGTGCTCTGTGCTCTGTGCTCTGTGTACATTTCAACATAATAATGTTTAATAAAGCTTTATTTTTAAACAATACGTCAATACTAGACGATGAATTGCAAATGACACTCAATAACAAAACATCATTCTTGATAAAAACATTTCATTATCGTGATTACTGGAAATCAAACCTGTTACTCCTGTGCATGTGGCAAGCATCTGAGTTGGAGGGAGTTATTATTATTTTTTAAATCTTTTATTTTTATTCTAAAATAATTGTTAAACCCTCAATCTTGTAGCTTTCAGTTGATGGTGTTGCAATGAGTACTCGTGTGGAGAATACCGGTGCTCGTTACTTGGATCTTTCCGATTCTTTTTACCTTGGGGGCATCGAACCTGACAAAAGGCAAAGAGCTCTTATAAAAGGAATCAAAGCTGCTGACTCCAGTATCATGGTAAGATTTTATTTCTTATGTAGTATTATAGTAAATTTTACCAAAATTATTTGTTTAAAAATGACAAGACGGAAGTATGTTTAACCTTAGTATGTCTTGAAAATAAGACTCTGATTACAGCTTTGAATTTGAATTTTAATAGGGCATTTTTGTAGCGAAAAACAATATTGCTGTCGAACTCATATACACTATGATCAAAATGTTCCAGGAATTTTATTTTAAATTATGTGCGCTTTACCGATTTGAAAAAAAAAATCCTCACGTTGGTAAGTCTTTTCCCGGCACTTTTGTCAAACATGAATGCCATCTGTATAATTAATAGTTGTTTGGCGTCTGTTAACATCAGTCCAGTTTTGCACATCGTCGCATTTGAAAATGGAAGAAATTATTGAATGAGTTTGTTTGAAATTTCTTGTGCTAATGTATTGAAAATGCTACAAAAAGCCTATGGAGACTCTGCTCTCTTGAAAACACAAGCATACGAGTAGTATTCGGTATTCAAAAAAGGTCTCGAAGATGTTGAAGATGCATCGCAAAGTGGACGCTCTTTGACTAAGACAACCGATGAAATTCGAAAAAGTTGAGGAAATCGTGATAAAAAATTATCATGCATGCCTCAGCTGGTGAGCTCAACATCAAAATCAGCACATCACATTGTGGTGGATATTTTGGGCATGAAACGCGTTGCAGCACGACTTGTGCCAAAAGACTCATTCAAAAACAGTTACAAAAGGCAGTGGCCCAGGAGATAATTTCTGAGGTAATAAATGATCCATCCATAATGAAACGCATAATTACTGGTGACGAAACATAGGTTTATGGGCACAAATATGATGTTTTGAACTAGCCAACAATTATCCGAGTGGCGCTATGAAAATTAATTAAAACCGAAGAAAGCGCGTCAAAGTTGATCAATAACCAAGGTTATGCCCACAGTTTTCTTTAATTATCAAAGCGTAGTTCATTATGAGTACATGCCAACGGGTCAAACAGTCAATAAGGAGTATTACTTAGCCGTAATGAGGCATTTGAGAAATGCTGTGTGTAGAAAATGACCGGAATCATGAAAAAACAACTCTTGGATTTTGCAACATTATAACACTCCCCTCTCACAAAGCTCGCACTCTGGCCGACCAACCATAACCAATACCATCCAACAAGCCCCGTATTCTCCGGATATGGCATCCTGTGACTTTTTCCTGTTCTCATAACTTAAATTACCGCTTCGTTGAAAGACATTTTCGAGCATAAATGAAATAAATGAAAATGCGACGAAGGAATTGAAAGCTTTTTCTTCATCGGACTATAAAAATTGTATGGATGAATGGGTTGAGCGTTGGCATATGTGCATCACTTCAGATGGATCCCATTTGAAGGCGATAAAATAAATTTACCTAAAAATTAAAAAAAAAACTTTTTTATTTACAAATTCCTGAAACTTTTGGATCATTTATCATTTGGACCGGATTGTGGTCCTGTATCTAGTGTCGCGGACACATAGATCAGAGGTCCGAGGTTCGAACCCCACTCTCCCACAAGTTGATTACCATTTTCTAATAGTGAATTATTTACAACTCATTGAAACATGAAAAATTTAAATATTTCAGTAAAACAAACAATTTTTTTTATACCAATCATAGTATTAAAATAAATAATTTAAAGCGCTAACTTTATGAGTGACTGTGTAACAATCTATATATTATATGATGATATACAAATATTATGAACTTAATGAAGTTCTCTACATTTCTAGAAATTTTAAATCTACAATATGAATCAAAATATTTCAAATTGGTTTAAACTGCCAATATTGATATTGTTAAATATCTATGTGCTTATTTAAAAGAAAAGTTTGTTTACATGGTTTAAATTAATTATGAAATGTTTGATCCACTTAAATAGCAGATTTACACAATTACAAAAAAATTACATATCTTTGTAACCATAGGAGATATAAGTCTAAGGATTTGCTGTATTTATATTTTGATTTTACCTTCATAAAAAAAAACAGTTTTGCAAAAACTGCAGATTCACAACTTTCTGAATTGAATTTTTCAGGGTTGTATTCGCAGCATTGAAGTAGATGATAAGCTCTTGGGATTGCCATCCGCCGTAGTGACTAGAGGTGTACTGCCTAATTGTGTTTGGTCCTACCCGTGCCAAGATACACCTGCAAATCCTCCTTGCATCGCTCATGCCACCTGTGAACAACATGGTGTTGATCATTTCACATGCCGGTGTGAATCTGCTCTTTGCATCAATCCAGATTATGCCGAGAAATACAAAGTTTGTATATTTTTTTAATTCCCATATCCAATTGCCACACTGTAAAATGTTCACAAAATGACACAGAAAAAATAAATATAATGAACCATTCAAATATTAAGTGAAGTGACGATTCATCTCTTTGTACTTGCTTTAATTCGCTAGAAATTCAGTTTAATAACAAAATAAAAATCCGCATTGACTCGGAAAGTACATTATTTCTAACTGTCGCATTTGTTTGCACACAATTAGAATTAGTAATGTATCTACAAAATATGTGCTTATTCCACATGACATTTTCTCTTTTTCTTAACACTTATTCAGAGTGAACAGATCATCAAACAAAAAACAATATTCCGGCTCTATAACTAAAATATAATTACTTTTCGACCGGCAGAATACGCCTCTTAATATTTAGAGTAAACTTAGGTACATCGGTACTTATATAAAGTCACAGTATTTCATATAAATTTGTTTAAAGATTTGAAGATATGCAATGGGTTGATCAGAAAAGGTATTGAATCAAATTTTTATTTTTGAAAAAAAATATTTACTAGCATTTTAAATCACACACATTTAGTGGCATTTTTCTTAAATTCCAAGTTAATATCCAAAAAATTTATTTACCTAAAATATTTTAGTTCAAATCTTTTTTTATGAAATTTTACATACACATGTTTTTGTTATATTTGATTTAGTTAGTGGCTTTAAGCCACACGTAAAAACAATGTATTCACTAAATGTATGTGTAATTATCAAAATAAAAAACGTGTCGACCGGTTAATGATTTTTGTATGAAATTCCTCGGTGTTTTACCATGTTTAATTTGACTAACTAGCGCTTTCACGTAAGTAGTCATCTTCAGTACGAAAGGGCTCATTGGTGAAATTATATAAAGTAAAACTTAACCGAGGAATTTTATTCATATTTTTGTCAAAATTCTTAACTATGGAGATTCATCAAAAAATATTAACAAAAATCATCGATATTGTCAACAGGTGTTTTCAAAACTAGCCAATCAGTTGGAGTTGATCTCTCTCTATCCTCTGGTGGTACAAGAAGGGGGTGTGGCCCTGATAACTGCCCAGAACATCGACGTTGTATTGGACCACCACAAGTATGGAGTCCGGCCGTCTGGAGTGCTTCTGCATGTTGTGCAGCCACCCCAGTATGGTAGGATCGCCATAGACCTCCAGAGGGCACTCGCCTCCCAAACTGCCATGATCGAGGGGGAAGGCAAGAAACAGGTCTTCACTCTGCTTGATCTCACCAGGGATAAGGTATTTGAAAGGATTTGCAGTGTTTTTTTAGGAGGAATATTTGCATTATAATTATTAAAAGCATTTATTTGTGAAATTTCTAAAGGAAAGTTTAAAATTCCATGGTTGTCATCTGAAAGTCTTAAATAACCGCTATAAAATGCATATCTACTGTCTGTTCATTATTACTAGAATTTCCAAATAAACAAACCAGCCGCGTGATACCTGACACAGACTGGCTCATTTCACACGATCATCCAAATCCACACGGCAAGGTAAAATTAGGATGGATTGACATTTATTATACTCTTTTATATTTATATAAGTTTATTCAGCGGCTACTTTCAGGTAAAAATCTTACGAAAAGAAATCGAGTAGAGATTATTAGGCCTCTCGGTGTACTGGTAATTGCGTTTGCCTGGCATTAAATAAATAAGTATATTTTTAAAAATATTATATTTCAATAAACATCAATCCACTCATGTTGATTTTTGGCATGGTGTGAAATGGGCCAATTATGTGATATCACGCTATATCACGGATCACTAATCCTGAGTGCAATATAAACACGAAATTATATGCCGGTTCAATATACAATATATATGTACTGTAACCAAAATAAACCACAGGAATTCATTCAGGTCTGATAGGGTTAAAAAACTAGAAAAGTATAAATAGGTTTTAAATTGGCGAATTTCATTTCCAAAGCTTATTACCTGCTATCGGCTGGATTAAGTATTTTTATTACATTCTGTTAATTTTTGTGAAGTTGTAAAGCTTAAACCTTTATCGATGTAGGTTCGAATCTAGTAAATTATTTCACATTTTAGGAAACTCACAAAAATAATTTGTAATTTATATATTTCTTCTTTCTATTTGTCTGAGCTGTCATCTTCATCATCATACAGTTCTTGACATCTGTATTTTAAATATAATAATTTATACATTTAAATATTGTTAACAATTTTTTCGTTCTGTATTTTGTATTTTTTTAATTTTTTATTTATTTCTTTATTCTTTAGGTTCGATATGTTCATGATGGATCAGAAAACCACCAAGATCGCTTGGTGTTAGATATGGAGCTCATACCTGATGCTCGCTTCACTCTTCCTAGCTACTTACAGGGGAAAAACACTTTTGTACTCCATGTGAATATAACACCCATAAACGACGCTCCAGTCTTGAACATTCTTCAAGTTTTGAGGATAATCCAGGTTTCATAATATTAAACATTATTTAAAAATATAATTGAGTGAACAGTTTACATAACCAATTGATCTTTTTAAAGCATGTCAAGTTTTAATTTTATTATTTTTATTTTGTAGTGAATTTTAAGTGCATTAATATTGTTTTACATTTGTACTACTAATTTAGAAAAGTCAATTCGATAACAACATAAATATGTATGTACAAACATAATTCACAAACTCATTTTACTTTATAATATGGTTGTAAAATTTATTTAGTACCGAGCGAGCTTTTAATGTTTTATTTGTGAATCTTTATTTTTATTTTATTATTTCAACTAAGCTTATTTTTCATTTGTTAATGATAACAAACATAATAAGCTAGTCGATAAATCATTTGTGTTTTTTTCTTTCTGCAACCATTCCTTTAAAAAAATAATTTAATGTTTTGATGCCCAAACTTGTCCTACATTAAATAAGGAAATTTCTATGTTTTTCAATACACATTTTTTTAAAACTATACAAACTATTTAAAATGTCCAAAAGCTTTAAAAAAATGTTTTGGGAATAACACTTTTTTAATGTTATTCGTATCGGGACATGTTTTTTATTTTGTTAAGTTTGCGACGTAAAACAAATTCAAACTGATCAGTTATTCATATCGGGACATGTTTGTCGGGACAGAACTGACAAAAACTGATGAGAAATTGTCATATAATATGTTTGTTTGATACACATTTCTAACTGTGTTCCTTTAGACACATAATATTATGTAACACTTGAATTTGAATGATGTTTCGCAATACAATAAAAAAATATATTGTTATGTCGAAGAAAACATTTTTAAATTTTAAATTTAAAGATGCACTAAACCTCATTATCTAAAGAACCAAGTCTTGCTACTGCACCGCAGAATCAAGATATTTGTCACTTACATTAACATGTTTATTAAAATTAAATTATCAGAGCATCAACTATTAACAATTTTATGTTGAATAATCTCACAGTATAGCTACATTTAAAACATAATGAAAAATGTCACGTACATGTTTTTTATTTATTCTTCTTATATTCATCTAAAGTTTTATTTATTTCTTTGATTTGTTTTTTAGGATTATTTGAAATTATTGTTTATTAATTATTTTTATTTTTGCTATGTTTCTATTTACCTAGGCATGTTCCAACGACCTATTGAATAACATGTGTGATTATGGCATGCAGGTTATCAAAACTAACTTGAGTTTACAAAGCAGGTACGTTTAACCATACTCAGCTAGTTTAAAAAATACATTAATATGTAGTTATTTTTACTTTACACAATAATAGTCTTGAAAATAAATAGATCTCAGATATCAACTGCATCATAATATTTTTAATTCATGCTAAATCTTTAAACAAATTATGGTGAACTTACTAACACATAATCTTAGTGAATAAAATATTATTTAAAAATCCATGCACACTTTGAACTTATTTTACTTTACTTACAAATATTGTTGTAATAAATTAAAGTAATTTTGAACGTTCAACTTTACAATCTAAACCGATACTGGAAATTAAAAAGTGATCTTGAAATGTTACTACTTATGTAATAATTTTTTTTTACAAATAATAAGTAATTAAAAATAAAAAATCATACAAATATTAATTCCAGGGTAACAGAATTTCTACTTGAGTTTTTCATTAATTTTCAAAGATTTGATAAATCTTTACAATAGATT
The DNA here is from genome assembly GCF_059751315.1 of Micrasema longulum. NCBI lineage: Eukaryota > Metazoa > Arthropoda > Insecta > Trichoptera > Brachycentridae > Micrasema > Micrasema longulum. The sequence continues at coordinate 112,497 of NW_028278830.1, forward strand.
GTGCTTGTTATATCTTTGACCAGTAATATTTATCATTATAATGTTAATGCTAAAATATCAAAAAATGTAGGTTTAAAAATAAAAAAAAACATGTTTTAAGGGAACAATTTAAGGAGCCCAATATAATTTTACAAAGTAAATTTTTTTTATGTACTGGTTTATTTTCTATGATATTTAATTTTTTCAATCAGGGGGTAATTAATTAAGTAAATTAAAATTTATCAAAACATAAAAAGAATAAGACTACCTTTACATGTCGCTACCCAAAAAAAAATCCAGATTAAATCAATTAATTTTTATATTAGATTAAAAATAATGCAATAAAAAATTGATAGAAAAATGAAAGGAAAATTACGATCATGAATTTAGTTGTCATTATTATCAAAAACATTATGTTATAATAAGATTGTTGGATATATTAAGAGGTTAGGCAGTGTCTGAGAATTTTCATGAATATGTATTTGAACGTTGTTTTTATCACTCTCTCGCAAATGGCTTCCCCCAATACTGTGCAAAAAAGACAACTGCACATCAGACTAATTTTGACTAACTAAGACCGACGTTTCGCTGTCCCGTTTTCTGCACCTCAAAACTGAACCGATTTAGTTGGTTTTTTTTAAGAAAGAGTATCAGAATGAAATTTTCTGTGCCGGTACCTTTTTTGTTTTTCAAAATTATCATATTTGTATACCATACGTCTGAAAACGGCAGATAAAACTGGGCGTTTTTTTGGGTTTTTGAATGCTCCTAGCTTCTATAAGAAATGATTTATGGTAGATATCCATAGTGTGTAAAAAATCACTGCTCCAGTGCCATAATCCAGGGATAAAATACAGGAATTCGTTTGTATGAAGAAAAGTCGTACCCTCTTTCCTCTTAAATATATTATCTCAATTCTTCAATAAAACATTTATTTTCAGTTGTTAAAATGTTTGACTTCCCCTCTTTTGACATATCAGGGTACTGTAAATTGCAGTATTTTTAAAATATGCAAAAATCAAATGGGATAGCAATAATAAAAATATATTTTTAAAAAAGTATGTTAAAGTAAATGCTGAATTGTTTAACTGTGCTTACTTTCCTCAAATATTGACATTTAGTTGATGCATACTAATTAATCCATTTTACAGGGTACACGTGGGGTGATTACCTCTGATATTTTGAAAGCTGAGGATCCTGATACATCATCTGAAGATCTTTTATATACCGTTCTTCCTGGAAAAAATGAACAGATCAGGTATGAGCCATAATTGTATACATAAATTGAAATTGCTTCAAAAGGTTTTTATTTACTAGTAAAAATTTACATGAGTTCACAAAAGTACAAAAATACTTTGGTTGTTAATATCATTGTAATGGTCACTAAACCAGTTCACATAGTTATGTATGAGTTGATAAATATCAAACGCCAGTATGTCCACCCAATTTTTTTTTTACATTTGTTCTACAAAATGTAGTGAAAAAAACATTATCATTTCACTACAACAGTAGAACCCCGTTTTTACGTTTTTCAAAGCAGCAAGAAAAAAATGTGTAAAACTGAGGAAAACGGTTAAGTGAGGAAATGAAAAATGTATGGAAAAAATTGGAATTACATAAAAATAAGATTAATTTGCTACACCATAGTGTACATATACTTCCAGAAAAGCTGTAAAAACGGTGATAATTGGGGATTATTAATATTTTTTTTACTATTATCAATGATTTTACAAATAAAATATATATTTTGTAATGTGTTTTTTATTTGATTTGAAGATAGCACGTTTAAATTATTTTCTGTGTAAATAAAAAATAACCAAAATAAAATTTTGAATTTGCATAAAATAACATACAATATTTTTTTCCCTAAATGTTGGGAAATTTTATTTATACGGTATCACTTTTTTTTCTTCTATGGCATCACTAAAAACAACTGTCATATAGATTGCTGCAAAATTGTTTCACACTTTTATGACAACTTTTTAAACCATCTTTTTTATAACTTTAAATACCTATTTCTATTATAAACTGTTTTAAACATCACAATTTATTGATATTAAAACTTAATTGTTCCTAAACGTTTGTCAATATCATGATTTGTACAAGGCAATATGACGTTTTTGTTCAAATGAAAATTATTACAACATAATTTTGGCTTTTCTGACACATTAAATGAACTCTGAAAATTTTTAAACATATAACCGGGATGTGGAAAAATGTAAAAAACGTTAATTGGGGGGAATATTTGTATGAGAATGTATGAAAGAAAATGGGTCCTGAACATTTCATTGTAAAAAGCGGGAAAATGTAAAAACAAGGTTTTACTGTATTCAAATTAAAACATGTTCTCATTATTTCAGTGAAAACACTGTTAAAAAACTGTTTCAATTCAAAAGCTAGTAGGTTCATATGGACATTGTGGTAGATTGTTGTGGACGTACTGGCGTTTGATATTTATCAACTCAATATGGTCTTACTACACAATTTTCGTATCTTGGTGGTGTGTAGTATTGTTTAATTTTTTGCTGTATATTTATCTTAAAACTGTCCCATTAAGATTTGCAACTTTGGTCACTGGCCAGATGTTATGGATTACTATTTATGCATACAACTTTAATTACCAAATTGTTTTGTTGTCATTGTTCCCTTAAACCATTCCTTTAGTAAATTTTCCCCTTTAGCACGTGGATTAAAAATCCTTGCCTGATTTTGTTATCAGGGATTTAAGCATTTGTTTTTTTCAAGTGGTCATATTGAGATGTCAGGCCAGCCCGTGGATTCCTTTACCCAGCAGGATGTAGATTCTGGACTTATATCCTATGTCCATTTTACTGGGAGTGATAAGGCTTCCAATAAATCATCAGCCCGATTGACATTACAGGTAACCATATGATTAACCCTCTGAAACCTGAATTAAATTTGGCAGTTGTAAAAAACATTTGATAAAAGAGAATTATTTGAAAATTTTTACTGTTTTTTTTTTCTTATAGTTTAGAAATTATTGCTGTTAAACATACCTATATTAGGTTTCAAATAATTACCAGTTGCTAAAATCCGTTTTATTAAATAAAAAATAACAATTATAATGAAAACATTTATAAAAAATACATAAATTCAAACATATTTGGTCACAGGACAGTTGTCATTTAACCTTAAATAATGCAAATAATAACGGATTTAATCAGATGCTTTAACGAGTTGAACTGTCGAGAGTACGTATTGCTAGGGGAAGGTGAGGAAGGAAGATGCTAGGCTAGATTATTAGGGGAAAAATATAACTGCAAAGTAAGTGTTCGTTTGGACATACATATGGTCTCAAAGGGTTAACGTCAATATTTGATAAGGACTTATGCATATACAACTACGCAGAGTCATCTATGGATATTATTACTATTGTCTACAAGACAATAGGGTTTTAAAAACAAGAAAAACCTTTCAATATTCATTCACCGCTCTAATTTTTTTGCCTCCTTTCACAGTAGTGGTAAATTTAACTTTAATGAAATATGTATGTTCTTTATTAATTTAAATATAACGTCGGTGGTACTGCAATACCGCAAATGATTTGCTGAATTAAATTCATTATTGGGACTGAGAGCCGTTAGTTTTTAATTATTGATATTTTTACTCCAAATGATGATACTTTTTCTGATATTTCAGGGCCTCAATTACAGTGGGAAGTTAACAGAGCTATCTTCGACTGTATAAAAAAAACGATATTTGCATATGAAAATGAGTATATTTGCATGAACATTTAAAGTATTTTTGTCGGTAACCTATAATTGATCAAATTTAGAAAAAAAAATGTTATTCAAAAATAAATGTTAGAAAAAAAAAATGGTATGCATATTTTGCTTTTCATACAGAAAACTTAATTTCAATTTGTCAATAAAATTGAAGATAAATGTTAACTTCTCATTGTAATCGGGGCCTAGAGTTATTTTTGGTTAAAATTGTAAGTAATACATTAACAGAGCACTTTTTAGGATCACCTGCCAAAAAAATTGTGTTGATAGCGCGTTGCAGTATCACGGATGATAATATTTTATGTAAATGAAATAATTCTATTAGTTTTCAAGGCATTATGAACTAAATTAATAAACCCCTTTTATGTATTAGCTGTTTTCTTATTTTTGTAACTAATTATTGTTTTTTTTTTTTTGTATTTCTACATAAAAGGTGTCTGATGGGATTGAAACCAGCGGTCCAGCAACATTGCGCATTGTAATAGTCCCTCTACAAGTTCGTCTTGTTAATAATACTGGTCGTACTCTGGTACATAATTCTTATGCAATAATTACACCAGATAATTTGACATTTGCAACTAATTCTGATGACACAACTGTTGAAGTCAGGTATGTTACATTGAACACTTAAGTATATTTGAAATAAAGAAGTGTCAATTGTCCCGCAAACAAAAAATGCAGATAAAGATAGAAAATTATTTATTGAACATCTCATTGTTTTCATTTGTTGATATCTAAAGGAACAGATTTTACATATTATTTTAAAAATAGATATTTATTTCGGTGCACAGTTTAAAAAATAATTTTAATGTTATTCTCACTCCCAAGTTGAGTTGGTCCAAAATTTAAGGTGAAATAATCGAGACTCTTATCCCAATAATTTAAGGTGGGATGATCGAGACTCTTATCCTAATAAAATCTAGTCAATATTATAATTATTATTATCAATTTAATCTGAATATAAATACAAAATGAATAAATATTTTTTCTCCAACCATATATTTTTTTGGTGTGTATGTTTTCTTGCAATGCGAATGTTTAAAAATGTGGTTGGTGTAAATATGAAATACTGTAGGAGACAGAGTGTAAATTGTTGAAGAGAGGGAAAGGAAAATTAAAAAATATTTTATTTCTTGCTTTTATGTGAAAACCAATATTCCTTGTATAATATTTGTTCTAGTGTGTTATACATCGACAAAAAAGTAAATACAATTTATTTTTAATTTTCCCTTACCCTAACAAACAATTAAGACTTTGTTCCTTACAGCTTTTCAAATTTCCGCCAACGATATTGTATTGAGAATGTTTATAGACAACTCAAATTACTTGTATTTGTAATGCGAATTATAAAAGACATGCGTAAGTTAGTTGATGCGAGTGATAAAAACCATTTTTACTGCTGAGTAATTAATGTTAATAAACTATGTTTTTTTAGTTGCGAATAAAAAATATACAAAAAACTTACACATCTTAGGTACCAAATAGAGGCTTGTTTCAAGTTTTATTGTGATTAAACATTAAAATTAGATATGAAATGGAGATAATAATTTTAATGTTTCTCTTCATCAGAGTGATGTTTCAAAGAAAGTAATTCAAATTTTTTAATGAATTTTTCCAATTGATAACTATTAATTCATTTTAATGAAATACTTTTGAACTTAGTTATAACGCTCATAGAAATAGCGAGATCTCAAACATAACGAGGAAACATTAATTAACAAGTAAGTTTATTATTTTCTCCATACATTCACTTTTATAATGACCTACTTCTCAGACATATTAAACAAAAATACTGTCAACATTTGCGCAAAAAAAACTTCAATTATTTCAAACATCATTTTTGAAATAAGAACCTAAGTAATAAAAACCAAACCGACAGATTGACCTATGCCGCTGGACGTCTGAATCGAATTACGTTTATAGTACTATGCAAGTGTCTTAAGTACCTAATTGGTATTTCGACATTGAAAAAGTATCACACATATGTTTGAAATTTCTAAGCTTTCTAAGAAAAAATCTAAGCTTTTTGTGAACTCTGTAAGTATCAGGTACCGGCTCTCGGCACATCATTACAATTTACAACTTCTTTTGTAGTTTATCAATGACATGCTTGTTTGGGAATATTTTTCAGGTTTTTTAATGTTCAATGGTCAATGCATAATAAACATTATGGATGGGTGATGTTGGATCAGTTCTAGAGCAACAAGAGGAAGTGTCTCAATTCGTGAAAAGGGGACAATTATTCATGAAATAAGAGTGGCGTGGAAAATGTTAAAATGTGTGAAAAGTTATATCTATCTTCATCTATTAGTGTCTGCATTATTTATCCTTTTTTTCATAAAATTTAAAAAATCTATGTTCTTTTAAGAACGCCACAGACATGAAAAAATGTAGATGTTTTAAATTTGATGAAAAAAAAGGATTTTCTGAAAAATATGTGTAGAGGAATTCTAGTTATGTATTTTTGTTTGAATTATGACTTTCAGTGTCATGTGACAGATACATTGTGTCCATGTGATGGGTATGATAAAGTCGCAATTGGGATGGAACAATTTATCCCAAAAGGAAATTTTATTCAACCTAAGTTTCCAAAATGGTTTAGCTCTGATTTAAAGACTCTGATTTTGAAAAAGAAAAGGATCCACAAACTTTATAAACAAACTGGGAATCTCAAATTTTATCAACAATTTTCTCAACTAAGAGAACTTGCGAAGTCTGAATCATCCAATTGTTATAGATCATACATCAATGAAACTGAAACAATGTTGTCCATAAATCCCAAAAAGTTTTGGAGTTTTGTTTCTAATAAGCGTTTCAATAACGATCTGCCAATAAGTATGTTTCTTAAAGATAAACACGCATCTAATGGTACCGACATAGCTAATCTTTTTGCAACGCATTTTTCTTCAGTATATGTTAATAATTCTTCCAATGTTAATTCCTTATTTAGCTATACTAATACTGTAGACCTGAATAATTGTGAAGTGTCAGCTGAGGATGTCAGAATCGCTCTAAGTAAACTTGGTAATGGTAAATGTATTGGTCCAGATGGTATTCCTGAAATACTACTATCAAATTGTAAATCTAGTCTTGCCAAGCCTCTGTCTTTACTGTTTAATATGTCTTTAACAACGAGTGTATTTCCTGATATTTGGAAAATTTCTATAATAAGACCGATATTCAAATCTGGTGATAAATCTAACGTAACTAACTATAGACCCATTTCAATGATATCTCCTGTACCTAAACTATTCGAATCAATTATTACAAAAAAAATAACACCTATATTTAAAAATGTGCTGATTGAGGAGCAGCATGGATTTAGGACAGCCAAATCAACGACGACCAATTTGCTTTCTTTTACTGATACTATTTTTACAGCGTTCGAGAATAATCTTCAAGCTGATGTACTGTATACAGACTTCTCCAAGGCCTTTGACAAAGTTGATCACAACATTTTATGTGCTAAACTTCGTGCTGTAGGCATTAGAGATCCCTTTTTATCGTTTTTAAAATCCTACCTCTCACATAGAAAACAAAGTGTAAAAATCAATAACTTCATATCAAATAGCTTCCTAGTAACTTCTGGTGTACCACAGGGTGCCCACTTGGCCCCTCTTCTATTTAATCTGTTTGTTAATGATGCTGCTAATGTTTTTTCTTTTACAAAATTCTGGCTTTTTGCTGACGATAACAAGATACTTAAGCTAATTAAAAATATTGATGACTGTGTCAGACTCCAAGAAGACATAAATGCATTTCATACTTGGTGCAAAACTAATAACATGGAACTTAACATCGATAAATGCAAAATTATTTCATACCATAAATGTAAACATCCTTTTATTTTTGATTATAAACTTAATGGCCAAGTTCTTTCGATTGTCACCTCTATAAGAGATCTTGGAGTGATCCTAGATAATAAACTAACTTTTCTGGAACACTTTGATAATATAGTAAACAGATCCTTAAAAATTTTAGGCTTTATTAATAGAACTACGTCTGATTTCCAAAGTATGCTTACACTTAAAACACTTTATTGCTCTTTAGTTCGCCCTATTCTTGAATATGCATCTGTAATCTGGTCCCCTCATTATGCTGTTCATATCAAGCGCCTTGAATCAGTTCAACATCGTTTTATAAGAAAAATTGCATGGAAGATGGGATTGGAAAGAGGAGACTATTCATATTCTGATATGGAGAGGTTTTTAAGCATATCAAGTCTTGAAAAACGCAGATGCATTGCAGATATAATCTGCATGTATAAAATTATGAACTGTCTCATTGATGCCCCTGAAATTTTGCAAAAGATTCTTTTTAACGTTCCCACCCGTAGACTAAGAAATAATGAAATGCTTTTCCTCGGTCACTACAGGACCAATTATGGTGCACAGTCGCCTTTGCCCAGAATGATCAGGCGGGTGAACGATCATCGAGATCTTGATTATTATGGTGTAAGGATGTCTTTCTTTACAAATCAGCTAAAGAATCTGTATAGTTAGCCTATGCTTTTTACTTAATCTAAAAAATCTATCATCTGTCTTTGCTGCTTATTTCTGTTCCTTATATTTTTTTATTCCTTTGTAAAAATTTCTTTTAATTGTAATGTTTATAATGGACTTTGTCCGTAAATAAATAAATAAATAAATAAATAATAAATAAATAAATGATTGTGAGTGTTCTTTAACTTTTAGCCATATCTGACTTGAAGTATAAAAGTAAATATGTATTTTTTCTCTATTCTCATGAAAAAGCTATCGTTTAAGCATGTTATAAGTGCATGAGGTGCCAAATACTTTGGGTTTTTAATCCATTTAAGGCTAATTATGGCCCAATGAATTTTGCTTCACATTTCTTTAAAAAATGTAAATATTTAAAAAAATAAATTTTTCCTAGATTTTATAAAAATATTTATTTTATAAAATTTTATTGAAAATATATTTTCATTTTCAAACTGAAAAAATCATGCAGTAAGGGGGTTTAAAGTGAAAAAATATCTGTATGAATTACATATATTATGTATATTTATTTGTTTGCGAATGTCGATTGTATTTAAAAATAAAAAAATCTCTGGTATAACGAATAATGCTTATAACAAGTAAATTCAGTCAGTCCCATCTTCCTCGTAATTACCAAGTTCAACTGTATATAGTTACATTTATCTATTTTTACAACTAATGATTTATTTTAATAGACTGAAATAATTCATTTGATTATTTAAATCTTAAGAATAATTTTGCTTAATTATTAATGAAAGAAAATTGGATTAATTTTTTTTTAAATCAATGGAGGTTTATATCCTTAAAACAAAGCCAATAATTATTTTGTTTTTTTGTTAGATACACATATTATGTGTTATTTAATTATTTATTATATATACCGCCTAAGCCAATTACAACAGTTACATGAAGAAACACATATACAAGAAACTGAACAAAAATAATATAAAACGTATTATTAAAATTATTTATCTATTTTTATTTTATTTATTTATTTAAACGCCTTGTAGGCTTTTACATGTTTAACATATATTTATATATAAAGAACAGACATGTATTTTACACAAAAGTAAAAAAAAATTGAAATGAAGTAATAAGAATAAGAAAATAAAAAATATATAAAAACTAATCTTACATATAGTACATACATAAATTTATTCCAGTTGTTCATTTTTTCCCATCGGTTATATAAAAAAATCTTAAAATTAGAAGGAGTTAGAAAAAAAAATTAAGACAGACAGACAGAATAAAGATATAAGTTAATAAAAGGTATACAATTTAAAACAATAGTATTATTTATGTATTTAAATTTGGGAATAATAAATTGATACACTGCCTTTTAAAATTCAAAAGTGTTATATTTAATATATCTATATCATTTGCGTATTTATTTACAAACACATGAATTCTCCTCATAGGCGCACTGTAGTTTGTTGTAGATACATTTAATAGAAGAGTTTATTAAATCGAGTAATCCGGCCGGACACTCGCAAGTTTCTTAATTTTAACAGTTAACAACGGAACAGTCAAATACTGAATTTAATATTTTAAATAAAAATAACAAATCATTTAATTTTCTTCTAGTTTCTAATGTGTGTAAATTTAAATATTTATTTAAGTATGTATAATTAATATTTTCAACTGGAATACCCAATTTAAACTTATCGAAATGTAAAAATTTATGTTGAACTCTTTCGATATTATTTATATGCACTTTGTAATATGGTGACCATATGACCGAGTTGTATTCAAGTTGGCTACGTACTAAAGAAACATATACAGTTTTCATTACATAGACCGAGTCAAAGTCATCATTCGCAACAGAAATCCGAGAGTTTTCATGTTTTTATTAGTTATGCTCTGTATATGTTTAATGAAGTTAAATTTTTCATCAAATATTATACCAAGATCAGTCATTTCTGTCACTGGCTCTAAATTTATAGAGTAATTGAAAGCAATTGGGTTCTTATTTCGACAAAAAGTCAGAACTTTGCATTTGTCAACATTAAGGAATAAATTATTATTTTCACATCATACATTCACACACTTTAAGTTAGATTGCAGAGTTACACAATGACCTATGTTTTTTACCTCTCTATATATTTTAATATTATCAGCAAACAGCAAAACTTCAGCATCTCGGAAACATGATGTTATGTCGTTTACGAAAATCAAAAACAATATAGGACCCAGATGACTGCCTTGCGGAAGACCGCTGGTTGCACAGAAGCAATCAGATAAAGAATTTTTAATTTTAACATACAACAATAATCAACAACAATCTATCTGACAGGTAGGCCCGAAACTATTCGAAAAACGCTCCACGGAATCCCAAACCATATAATTTGCTAAGGATCACCTTATGTGAAACCTAATCAAACGCCTTGCTGAAGTCATTATACATACTGTCAACCTGATGATTCTTGGTAAGAGCTTCACCAATAAAATTCTGATAAAGCATTAAGTTTGTGGCAGTTGATCTTCCTTTAACGAAGACATGCTTTTTACAATCAATTATTTCTAATATTTGACGTTGAATTTGATCAAGAATAAGTGACTCAAACAATTTAGGAATGACAGACTGATTGCAAATACGATGGTAGTTTTTTACATCGGTATCATCGCCCTTTTTGAAAATAGGCGTGACATAGCAGGACTTCCACTTAGAAGGAGAGTGTCCCAGAGATAATAATTTATTAAATAACAAAGTAATAGGTTCAGCCAGCTCTGAGGCACAATGTTTAAGAAAAATAGGAGGGACTTTATAAGGACCAGCTGATTTATTGATATCCAACGAAAGAAGGCCCTTTTTGCAAGATATGGTAGTAAATTTACAGTTGGATAGTGCAATAGTTTTGACAAAATTATAGGTAGGAACTTTGTGGTCTGGAAGAGGTTCATCATAAACTTCCTTAAAAAAAACTTGCAAAAAGGTTTACACTCTCTGTCGAACTCGCTATTTTACCGTTGAAATGCATATTTGTGGGAAATTCGACATGTACATTGTTTATTTTTTAAATATAATTCCAAAGATTATTAGATTACAAAGCAGAGTTTTTAATGCTCTTAATATAAGATTCATAACAAATTTTAGTAAGTATTTTACATTCTTTCCTTGTTTTGGAAAATCCATTGTAGTCATTGATACTTTGGCTTCGCTTAAATATCTTATGTAGATTTTTTTTAATTCAATAAAATTTTAAGTTCTGTGGTGAACCTCAGTGGATAAAATTGATTTTTTGGCTGACTCTGGGGAACAAATTTATGTATAGCTTGAAAGAGCACATCATAGAACTTACAGATAGACAGGTCCGTATCATCGTTATTCAAAAACACATTCCCGCCCTTTTGCCAATCTATGCATCTAGTAAAAAATATTGAACCATAGTGTGGTATTTGTGGATCTAAATGTCAGCAGGTAAATGTTTTATTAAAATGAATAATTTATCAGGAATTATTTGAAAACTTTCAGCAATATTTTATGTCAGGTAAACTGTTAAGGAGTTGAAAAATATTTTTATAAAATAAAGCAAATGTGATAATAAAAAACCTTTTCTGATTTAATAGATAATTTTTCCTCAATCGATTTGACTAAAAATGTAGTGTTATTACTATTATTGCATCTTAGTTTTGGAAATGAATCAGAAAAGTTTACCACGAACCTCAATCAACTTTAGTGTTTATATGTAAATATAGCTGGGTGCACATGGCAATGACTCAAAAGTTTTTGATGTGCACGTACATTCAGTCCATTATTTTTATTACCCTCTTTTTTATGTGTGCGTAACAGTATGTTTCTATGCAAATCACTCTAGTGTGCCTGCACACAAATGAAATTTGCGTGTTTACTTTGTTCATTGATAGGCACCAACACATTAACAAAGGATTGTTAAACATTTGAACGCACTGTACATAGCTAAAATGGTATAAGACATTATTTTTTAATTTCATGCTTTAAAAGTCTCACAATAGGATGATACTTTGTTTTAGTGATTAGTTCTTGTGCAGTAAGTCCCCATGTTTGGTGTCCACTACTGAAAGGAATAACATTTATTACAAATATTAATACACGTCATATCTCCATGCGACTATAAAATTGATTAATTATTTGTATGTGCTTTTCAGATATTTTGTGCGTTCTGTATTTTTCAAAATAAAATGCGATTTGTTATATTTATAGATACGTATAAAAAAAACATTCTTAATTTACATCCAGATTATAGGTCATTATGCCTATAAACATGGTGTCAATACCATTTTATGGTATCTTTTCAGATATGATATCATCAAACCCCCTCAGTTTGGAGTTGTGGAAAGGTTGAGGGTACTAGATGGCACTTGGCAAAATGTGGATTCCTTCACTAGTCAGATGGTAGCTTTCGGGAGAGTTCGCTATATGCATTTAGTTGGGCAGCCCGTACATGATGAATTCAAGGTTACTAAGTTTATTCTATTGATGATTTACTCTCCCGCATGAATTGTTGATAGATACATATTTTTAACCAATTTGCTTTTTTACAGTTTAAAGCATCAGTCGGCGAAATACGGACCAACACGCTTTATGACTTTCGACTAACGTTTATAAAATTAGAAATATACCAAACAGTCAACAACGAACTAGTTCTAAATAACAGTAGAGAAGCATTTATAACATCACATCATCTTAAGTTCCAAACTAAACCTCTGATGTTATCCGGAGAACGAATCCAATATACATTATTACGTCCACCCAAGTATGGTATGCTGCATTTATCTACTGGTAAACACCACCTACAGGCGCATGATGTGTTCACTCAAAGTCACGTCGATTCAGATCAATTCTGGTACAGGCTTCATAGGAAAGCTTATTCACATGTTCAAGATGAGTTTTTCTTCGTTGTGAGTGCATCGGAATGTGAGAATGCAACAGGAATGTTATCCATCAGACATATTCCGGGCCCCCCTACCAATGACCACCAGCTGTCTCATATACACACTACGCTGGAGAGGTTGCAGGTGATTGAAGGATCTCGAATGGCTATTCCTAGCTCACATTTGAATTTTAAAACAGAGTCCATTACAAATTTAGTATACAATATTACTCATATGCCCAAACATGGTAAATTAGAAGTCGTAGATCAGCTTCAAAAGGTGGTAAGGGACAATGCAACATATTTTACATCTCAAGAACTAAATAGTGACTTTGTGTATTACTGTCACGATGATTCCGAAAGCCGCCATGATTCATTCCATTTTATGGCATTAAGTCCAGAGCCTGAGGATTTTCAATATGTGGGTGTGTTTCATATTGATATTCTATTGAAGAATGACAACAGCCCGGTTCGTGTGTCCGAAGGGATATTCCACGTAGTGCACGGAGGGTCGAGACTCATCACTGGGCGGGAACTCCGCTATGTTGATGCCGATATTGATACTAAACCTTCCGACATTATATATACTGCTAGAAGTATTCCCAATGGAGGCATTTATAGAGCGGACAGTCAATTCGAACCCCTCGCTCAATTTTCCCAAGAAGATTTAGATAAGAATCGAGTGCTTTTTAAACACCAAGGAGATGAGTATGGAAAAGTTTCTCTCTGGATATCAGACGGAATGTATGATTCTAACGGAATTCTAGAGATCCAAGCCTCTCCACCATTTATTAGATTACTTCCATCGAATGGCTCAATTGTAGAAAATGGGAAGACAGTCATTATTATGCCTAATGATCTACAAGTATGTATTCTTTTATTTAATTACTTAGGTAATAGTGTGTTAGTTCATCATTAATTAAATAACTTTAACCGGTCAATGCCTAGACTTCCATATTGCCTAACGATTCCCTCATCTTTGTTGAGATATATGTCTACTCAAATCATTTAGCCTTATCAATCTTATTTCTAGGTGGACACTAATATGAATTGTGCTGAAAAAGATGTGAGGTTCGAAGTAAATGCCGGCCCTTCTAGGGGAATAGTAGAAGTAGGAGGTGCCGTGGGAGCGACTGCTTTTACCCTTTTAGATATTACAGCCGGTAGAGTTGCTTATAAGCACCGAGAAATTGGTTCATCTCTTGATCAGTTTGGGTAAATGCATTTCATATTCTCATATAATTTTTGTTTGTTAAGTATAATGTTATTTTGTTTTCTTTGTGTTCACTTTGCTCGGTGATCGACATGATCAATTTGTATACAGGTTCAAGGTAACATGTGATGAAACAAGTGGCGAGGGATTGTATCAAATCAGAATATTCCCATCAAGTTACTGGGAACCACTAAGGGTTTTATCCAACAGGGCCCTTGTGGTCGAAGAATCTACAAGTGTGATTGTTACTCGGAAATGCTTGGAGGTAATCATTTTGGATTCTTTTTTATAAAATGTAATATTTGTGTATTTAGCTAATTTGAAATGGTTAAATATACTATATGTAACATTTTCAGGTTATGCATCCTCAAATTGAACCTAGTAATATAATATACAAAGTAACAGATGGTCCTCACTTTGGATGGCTGGAAGTGGTCTTGTCTCCTATCCCAATGGAAAATGAAAATAACAAAGAGGAACCTAAACCATCTCGGGTCTTCGATCAAGCCATAATCAATGCTAAGCGTCTCAATTATGTTCAGTCTGGTGTTAACCAAACTCGAGATAGAATTACCGTTGACGTTACCAATGGTATTGTATGGCTCAAAGGGATCGAACTCTCCATAGTAATTGTACCTGAATTTTTATACATGCAATCTAGAAACCTCACCGTTGTGGAGGGAGGTCATGTTACTTTCAAATCTGATAAGTTTACCATTTTAACTGATTATTATAAAGGGAAAATTGTAGAATATCGTGTTGATGTTCCGCCTCGTCATGGAAAACTGTGGAGTGGAAAGATAACCCACAAATTTTCAATCAAGGAGCTTGATATTGATGGCATTAAGGTATTAAAAATTATGTATGCATACAAAAAAAAAAAAATTATCCTTTATCCTTCTTCTTTCCTTCCCATCCCCTCTCCTCTCTTCATAGTATAGTGTTAATTTTTTATGTATTTTTATTTTCTTAGTCTTTGTTTTTAATTTTTGTCTAAAATTGTAAGATTCAATATGTCCATGTAGGTACTTGTAATTTTCTCAAACTGAACGGTTTGGGTAGGTAGGAAGAAATTGCCTTCAGGCAATATGCCCGACCTTAAATGTATATCAACTGAATATGTATATAAAGTGTTAAAATAAATAAAAAAATATATTTATGTAGATAAAATAAAATATTTGAATCATTCCAAAATATTTTAATTATTCCAAAATATTTTATAACATATTTATGCTTTCAGTATGAGCACGATGGATCTGAGGAAAGTTATGATAGTTTCGAGTTGGTTGCCATTACTGGGACCAATAAAGAGAGTGTTCCATTTAGAGTAACAGTGAATATTATGAGTGTTAATGATGAACCCCCAATTATTGTGGCCAATACTGGACTTTGCTCCTTTGAAGGGGGTCGATTCACTTTTACGAGAAGAGAACTTTGTAAGTGATATAATTTTATGCAATATTCTGTCACGCTTGTCCGGGATATCTTTGTGTTTATGTGTGAAATTAATATTTTAATTTAATATTTACTTCTAGATGTGACTGATGTAGACACACCACTAGATAATATAACATTTACAGTATTAGAGATGAGCGGCGGGTATATTGCATTGAAAAATACTACAAATGTAGCTCATAGACAATTCACGCAAGGTAATATCGACAGAGGGGAAGTGATCTTCATGCATACAAGTAAGAAAACAATCTCGAATCCGATTGTAAATCAAATTTTCTCAGAGTATAATAATTTTTGCCGCTACTAAATTAACATTTTTATTTCAGATGGTACCAAGGGAAAGATAATATTTAACATTTCTGACGGTATTCATGTTTTACCTAGAGTAACATTTTTGATTACTACTCGCCCAGTTCAAATAAAACTTGTGAAGAAACAAAATTTACATGTTTTCCCACTTCTAAAGAAGCCGATCACAAGTGATATTTTGTTTAGCACATGTCCCGATTTGAATAGAGAAATTCGTTATGAATTACGAACTTTACCCTCCCTTGGAAGAATATTATTTGATACGGGAGATAATCACCATAGAACAATAAAAGAGTTTACCCAAAGAGATGTAAATAACTCTGTTGTTTATTATGAACACACACATCCGTTTTCTGACCTGTATACTAACGATTCATTCATATTTGATGTGATTGGAACGTTGACTAAGCCGGTCCTTGGTGTTATATTCAATATAGAAATATCAGTTTCATCTGGCGGACTAGCAAAGTATGTTCATATACCGAAATTGGAAGTAGAGGAGGGAGGACATACAGATGTGAGACTTAACTTGACAGGTGTTGTTAGTTTCCTGGAAGCCCACGCAGGGTTGAGGCAACCCCTTGTGGAAGCGCAGTTGTACCAACCGAGACATGGAACTCTACAGCCGCACATTGCGAGCTACACACAAGCTCAACTACAAAGTGGCGCTTTATCTTACCACCACGATCATTCTGACACACTCAATGATACTATCAAAGTTTCTGTGTTTCTCATTCCTGACTATGTTTTGCTCTGTAACATATCGTTACCAATCACAATTATTCCTATAAATGATCAACCATTTAAACTGTTGAGTGAAAGGCCTCAAATATCAGTAGTTCAAGGTGAAAATTACACTATTACTCAAAAGGATCTCTTGACTGAGGACGTAGACACCCCCTCAACCGATATAGTCTACGACATAATAAGTGGGCCCACTCAGGGGAGGATTCTCTACCTGCCTGGTGTCCAGGGTTCTGAAGAACTTTCCTCAATAAACAAGTTCACTCAGGATGATATCAACAAAAGAAAGATAATGTATGAACATTCTGGATTGTTACAGACTACCACATTTTATTTTAGAGTTTGGGATGGTAAATTTAAACCTACCTATACAGTTTTCAATATTTTAATTTTACCGATTGTGCTAAATGTGAGTACGGGTGCACCTGTGTACTTACAGCAGGGCTCTAATGTTGTATCACTTTCCAAAGAACAAGTTCACCTTACCACTAATGTAAAGAGGGGTAAAGTCAACTACAACATCACCAGACAACCATCTCACGGCATGGTTTATGTAAGCGACAATCCGACATCTATATTTAGTCAGAGAGACTTGGAGACCAGCAATGTAATGTATATGCAGAATGACATGACAACTGCTAACGATAGTTTCGAAATAACAGCGTCTGTTCCTCCCGCGACTGTATCAACGCCTGTAGAAATCTTTATAATTGTACAGCCATTCATGACTCTGGGAGTCTTGAAAGTCGGAACCTCTGACAAGAGCAAATTAACCTTAAGCACTTTAGATGCTACACTTTTAGCTAAACTTACTGGAAGCAATCCGGTGTATACTATCATACATCGACCGAGATTTGGAAAGATTAAAAAAATTATTAGAAGTTCTGGAGAGCATCGAAACGCGAGAGAAAGAGAAGTTAACACCTTCAGCCATGAAGACATCAAAAGCGGAGTTATATATTTCGTCCCTAAAAAAGTTACAAGTGATATTAAAGAATTAGATGATATGTTTAAATTTATGTTAGCAGCAACAATATTCCAACCAGCTGTTGGAGAAGTTAGAATCCATATTAGTAAAAGATCAAAAGACCTCCCTGGACCTAATGATCCTGAGAGCCACGAAGGAATACAGGTTGGTTAATAAGTATTGCTATTCTGATTATATTTTAACCCTTATATTGTATCAATACATTACTGCTTTTTGTCAATGCTCTACGATGCAATTTAGGTATACGTTTACTGCGAAACTTCAGAGGAACATTCCTCATGGTAAACTTTAAAAAAAAAATAGTTTTTTTTCCAAAAATCCATTTTTTTTTTTAAATTTGAAAATGGAGTAAATATTTAATTTCTCGGACTAGCATCCCTTCCACAAACCCCTACCCATCCCCTACCCAGCTGCTTCCCTTGTCCGCATCTGGTGCATATAGTGTCGTTAGTCAAATAAGTTTTTTTATCTCAAAGTAATAGTATTATTTTATGTAGAAAAATAAGAAAGTTACCACATTTTTACATGACGATTTATTTGGGTAGGTGGCTCCCGCCAATAAGAGTTCTAAGGGCTAAACCTCTTTTCAGTTAGTATTTCTTTTCTATCTTAATGTAATGATTTGTATTTTTTTTTAAAAATCTGTTCTTATTTCAGGTTGGCAGTTCTCCGATAAATGGGGACTATTTGATCATAGTGATAGTGGTGTCTGTGATTGTATCAGTGATTGTGACAGTGGTGGGAGTGATCAAGTGCCGTGGCCGGACCTCGAGCCGCAAGGAGCAGAATATGTCGGAGAAGATGCACGGCCAGGGAGTGAGTGGTGCCGTGGCCCCTCTTCCCCGCCCTCCTGACCACCTTATGCCTTCACCGGTGCAAGGAACTCCGTCCATCAAAAGGTACTAACCACTGCACTGCTGCAGAAATTCAATTATCAGATTTGAAATTGCACACAGTTTGTGCTACAACAAATGGTTGCAGAAAAACATTTTGATTGGCCTAATTCAAAAGCTGTAATTTTGTTATTGGATAAATAAATAAAAAAAAACCTCGAAAGAGTAGAATAAATAGCCTTCGACGTTATCCTCTTGAGACCTGAGACAGACTTAAAGCTAGAAAATCTCATTTTTCTCTATGAATGATGATGGTAAATGATGGTTGTAAATATAAATCAAAATATATTTAAAAAAAATATTGTTTACTAAAAAATGGGAATCAAGTTGGGGTAGAGTGGGATTCAAACCGCAGACTTTTGAGCCATGAGTTCTAGACACTAGCCAAGGGACCGCAACCCGATTCAATGTTATGAAAGCCAATTTAATAATAAATATTCTTCATACTTAAATCCACAATATTATTTCATAAAAAAAGCATCGTTACTAAATACAGAAAAGTTGCATAACTGGACGCCATTTTGAATAATTTACATTTGAGGATTTTTAACCGAAACAATAACCGTTAAAATCTGCCGAAAGAGTGCTATATGCTGCTTTTGCGGTCAAGAATACACTAGAGAATTGTTTAAAAGTGTTGCCAGTGTAAAATATAATTTAAACCCAGGGTTGTTAGAGGATAAAGGTGAAATACATAATTTTATAGTTTTTAAAAATAAAATTTTCATAGCAATTTCTTCAGTCTTGTAAATTTTTTTTCTTATAATTAAAAAAAAAAAAAGATGTTTTGGTTTGCAGGTACTGTGTTCATTATTGTTGCCTACACGTCATCATTTTTCCGCATGTGCATTTCCTACATGCACAGTACGTTATAATTTTTCATAGTGCTGAAAATAACAACATATTTAAAACATAATTTTAACAAAATAAATTGTACAAGAAATGGTATACCTAAAAGTACCATTTCTTGCACCATGTAATCTGGTCATTATTCACTTGACTCTCAAACAGAAGCTACTCATTGAATGTGTCCGAAACTTTGGAGAAGGGTGCGTAGTATGCTGTGTGTATTATGTAGTATACACATGAATCGGTCATTCTTTTCCAGATATGTGTCCTCTGATAACTCGATGCACACTGGAACTAATACTCCAATACCTTCTGTGGGAAGTATTCCACAGTGTAAGGTGACTCCCTTGCGTGCAGTGGATGCAGTTCCTCTCCCCCCAGCCGACCTGAACACTCGCTACCCATACGGGGCCGCTGATGACCACACTGATGTAACTATTACAATTTATTGTTTTTTTTTACATATTTCTAATAGTCTCCTGGATACGGTCTTCACCGAAAACATTGATAGACTGCACTCCAATCAACTATATATTCCTTTGACGTATATAGTATAGAGTAAAGTGAGGTGTATAGTTTGGCATATAATATAATTAGGATATGATAGTAAAGCAGCAGAAAAAGAAAAAAAACAGGGACTGTTTCTCTAAGGCATTTTGCCCTATCCAAGAGCTGCAAAATGCTGCAAAAAGCTGGAAAATGTATTATTACATATTTTTTAAATTGCAGTAATTATTTAACAGCAATATTTTTTCTGTTTTTATTTTAATTGAAGTAAAGTTATATTATGTAAACTGATTCATTATACCCCCACTTACCACTACACATAATTTATTTTCTCCACTTAATATTTATTTTTCCCGTATCCTTGAAAAACGGTTAATTGATATTTCACTGTTATTTTTCTAATATTAATATCCTGGGTTTTCTTGAAGATGCTTACTTAAGCGAAAGCTTTTAATGCTCTATGGAGAAAAATTAAACTTTGTCAAGTTCGTTTTATCATCATCATTACCTTTCCACACCTGATGGTGCTTAGGGCACTGCATTGGTACACCAATCGCAGCATATCTTGATCATTTTTGCCACACGAAAGTAAGATGATCAGTCTTACGCTCGGTAAAAAACAAATAAGTAAAATGATCTCTCCAGTCTTTGTATGTCAGAATAGATAACTCTGCGTTTTTCAGGCTGAGGAATGGAGCAGCTACGACGCCAGCGAAGCCGCCTACCCGATACGCAGTGCCAGCACCAACCCTATGTTGAGACGCAACCAGTACTGGGTCTGACACCAGCCAACTCTTGTGTCCAACAAAAATGTCGATTTTGTACCAACACCATTTTTGCTGAGCAACTATAACAAGAGTGGTAAACCTTCAACTATAATAAGCCAAAGAAATAAAGATAAAGAAATAAATCTGTGAGGTGAGACTGAGAATTTCTAATAAAATATTTCGAGCATTATTTTGGTTCAATCGGAAATGCCCGAGATTTTGCATAGACCTTATAGTTTCCTCTACACATGCCTGTTTGAATTTCCGGTTACATATCAATGGGTCAACTCTGAAATCACGAGAATCTGCAACACATCTTTTTGAGATTGAGGTTTAAAGTCCAAAACGAGTATTAGGAATCTAGGATCCTCTTAGAATATCTACACTCTTATATTCACAGTGTACGAGTATATTCCGTTAAAAATTCTTTCATTACTTTCGAGGTATGTCTCAAATTTGGCCAAAATGCAGATTTTTGACTTTGGCATTGGCCTGATGATATTAGATAATACAATGAGGAAGTTCAGTGATTTTTTTTATTTGTTAATGGACTGTTGAAGTACGTCGATTTAAAAACAAAAAAAATAAAGTATCTATTATATTAGCAACCCTATGATTTTTTTAGTTTTTGTATTCCTGAAATTACTCCGCGTATAACATCTCAAATTCTCTTCCACTTTTTCTCGGTCAGTTCTTCCGATTGGACGTCATTCAAAATATTTTTTATTATTTTATTCATACATTTTAAAGAAACTTTGCCCTACAATTTAATGCTCTAGTTTTTACCGCGCGTAAGAAAACATTTTTTATATCCAATTTCATGTCGCGCTGAACTTTCTCATTCCATAAAATTAAATACAATGACAAATCAGAGCTTAACTTTTGCATTCCCAGTAACTAACTGGGATTTAAAAAAATTCTTTCTAGAAAATAAATTGAACTTCCAATTTTTTTTCTTTTTCAAAATATAGAAAAGTTAGTTTTAATAACATATTATCGGATGTCCAAAAATTTTTTTTTTAAAAATGAATGTCTAATTTTACAATATATTATATGTATCGACCTAAAATATTTTCTTGTTATAAGTTTATGTATGTAAATATAGAGTTAGTGTCTGATTATTCTTACTAAATTACTGGATTAAAAAATAAAATAATAAACTCTTTAATCAGATTGTATTAAAAACAGACAGTTATGGGTTATTTCCAGCACATAGGTTTCATTTTATTTGTTTGTCTAATATCTCATATATTGACGTGTAAAACCACCGATCTAAATAAGAGGTTGTAAAACTCACCTAAACCTGTTTTGTTCAAATCAATTTTATATTTTGAAACAGTCATTCTATGTCAACAGCCTCCAGGCCTCTCTGACTTTTGCGAACTCCTGTGCGTCCTGTGCCAGCTCCATGTCCTATAGTTCTAACATGAACTCCCAATAAACTGTTAGCGGTGGACGTCCAGGGATAGAGATACTTGTAAAGTAGGCAAGTGTGTTTAAGGCTCTTGAGAGGCATCTACATAATATATGTGGCCCAGACAACCATATTGCATTGCACTTAATCAGGAAAAATGTCATTTATATGAATTCATTTCAAGTTTGTAAAAAATGATTATTAAAAACTTGTTTCATTGATTGGTGGCATGTAATGCATGCTAAATGATTATATGATATTTAGGTATTTGAACATCGATTAATTAATACAATTTAATGAATTCACCAAATATAAATAGATTCAATGCATTTATGGCAATTTAGATTAAAGTTATTTACTAATGCATTCTAACGCATTTAATTTATTTTTGTACAATTTTTACAACACTTTTTTTTAATGTTATTTATTCATTGACTGATTCAAATTTAAATGCCAGTACAATATTTTAAATATATTTAGAGTTTGAGTCTAATCATAGGTAATTTTTTAAAATATTATATTTTAATCAATAAAAATTAGAAAGATTTTATCTATGTTTATACATCAGAGCTGCAATCCTAAATTGTTAACAGCACGTGTATGTATTCAGTCAACTCTAATTTTATATGGATAACTAAATGGATACATGTGTCGAAACTCATTCAAGATTGCAGGATGAATCAATGTTGATTATATGTGCCAAAACATGAATATGGAATGCGTTAAACGAATCAAGCAATTATTATTATTGTTCTTACACACATTGATAGTATTTTTCCCAACTCACACATTATTGTGACATGTAATTGCACGTGTGTGATTAGAATTGAGTAGTGTTGAGGAGTACCTAGTTAATCAGTATTATTATAATTATTAACCAACTCATTAAGTCGAGAGATTGAAAATAAAATAATTTTCAAGATATTAGAGGACTTTCTTTAAAATGATTTACATGTGTACTCTATGAAAATAAGAGATTACGAAAAATTCAAACGCTTTAATTATAGTAATTAAACTCTTTAGGTCCTTGTATTTCAAAATTCAATAGACTAAATCCACACATTTTTTTTTTAAAGATTGCGTGTTGTATTACGTACATTTATATTTTTATAATTTTACCTTTTCAGTTAATTTCAATATTCTCTTTTATTAGTTTAAATGGCAATTATACTTAAACACAATTTTTTTAATAATCAATGTAATATTATAAAATAGTAGATATTATATTGTGTATACTATGTATCATCATCATCATCATCATCCCCCTGTCCATACCTTATGGTGCGTAGGACACTATATTACACCAAATGCAACACATCTCGATCATTTGTTATACAAATGTAAAATGATCTTTAGGTGTAAGTCCAGGGATTACGAAATATTGCAGTGTAAAACCGCCTTAGAAATGCCTAAATATTTTTTGTCGACCTTGCCGGAAATCGAACCAGGTACCTCAGGTGTGATAGGCTAACATGCTAATCACTAGACCTCGAGGCGGACTAATTCTATTTCCTTTTTCTGGATTTTTACCTGACAGTGGAAAATACTCGTCCTGGTTTCTGGTTCTATTTTGCACACATAACTGCATTCTTTATTTATTTATTCTTGTGTGTATTATGTAAAAATCTAAAATATACCTTGGTTTTTTGTTTTTATTCTTAACTCTTAAGTTTTTTTTACGATGTAAATAAAATCATATATATTTGTTTATCTATTTGAATATGTACATAATATCTTAGATAGATCCCTTAGATTTCTAAGATTTTTAATGGTTCGGAACATTTTTTTTAGAATGTAATTTTAAAACTGTTAAATGATAAAAAATATAACAACTTTAATATCAACACCTTTTAACTGAATTTTTTTTTGTTTGAAATTCTGATTAGTTGAAGTTTTTCAAGATAATTTGTATGATTTGTTGAATATAAAGTAAATTAAAATTACTGTTGCATTACACATTCCATAGAAAGTTGACTAAACAGTCAAATTGTCATTTTAGAGATGTTTTAAAATCGTTCAGAGTTTCCCTTTCTTAATTTGTTTCTCCAAGGGAAATTCAGGCATTTATTTCAATGTTAATCAATGTTTTGAACTTTGCTATGGAATGTGTGGTAGTTTAAATTATTTACTTTTATCCTTATTATTAACATAAACTCTTAAGTGTGCCGTACTTATTTGAAATTTTTAAATACCAAATATTATATTAATTCTAATATAGTTAAATATTATGAAAAATTATAGTTTTTAGTAACAAATTTATATATTTAACAAAATATACATTTACGTATTCAGCTGACAACTCGATATTCTCCTGAAATATTCTATTGTGCCATAAATTAAATTTTGACAAAGTCAATCTTCTGTGATTAACCATTTTGTTCTAAATGTTTTTCTTAAACTGTTGAATTCTTAAACTAGATTTTCTGAAGATTATGAAAATAATAATATAGGTACATTCTTAATTCAATTTTCTTGTTGATTATTGTTCCATTATTTCAAAATTCTACACAAGAGTAACTACTTGTTTTTAATTATTTTTTTGCAAACATCTAATTAAATTAATTGTAACATGTTTTGTTTAAATAAATGTTGTATTTATATCAACGGTTTTTACAATTGTTCAAATTATGAATTATAGAAAAATAATTGACGTTTTTTTCATTGATTATTTACCCACTTCATTTGGTTTTTGTTTCATATTTCCAGTTTGATTTTTTAAAATCAGTATGAAATAAATTTATGTACTTAGTCTTATATTAATAAGTGGTTGAGAAAATGAAAACTTTATCAACCCTAAAAAGTCCAATCATTATTTGATAATTTTTGTGGTCATCTAAAATAATATAGAACATTCTATTTAAATGTTAATATTATAATGAGTCCAGAATTAAAGTAAACTCAATAAGCAAAAATATAGTAATGGGTAGTATTTTTCGATTATAAATTCATTTTATGCCTGTCCCATGTTTGATTATTGTCCACGATTTTCAATATTCCGTCCAGTTTCAATTTTTTATTTTTTTTACAATCATTTCAAATAGATTATTAGTGTGCACGGTATTGATGCTCCCAACAAATTTTGTAACACTTAATCGGAAACATTGCATATTGAATTTGTAATAAGAATTTCATCCTTATGGTTTGGTATATTATTTTCAATCCACATAAGAGTTATGTGTTGGTTAATGATATGAAGTAATTCATTAATAATTTTTTAAACTGCTGTAATCATTTTTCATTAAACTGTAGTGGTATTCTACGCATGACTGTTTTATAGTCATTTCAGCTTAAGAATAGATAATGATTTCACAATAGGGAATACTGAATGGGCAAAGTAAGAAGCATATATGCATCTAAATTGAAAAATCTTTTTCCAGGGATGATGTTTTTTTTTAATTAACCTCGTTAAACAAAACGTCATTACAGGTGGGCAATGTCTTTGAATATTGCACCTCATTTTGTCATAAACCAATACATATTTTAAATTGCAACTTGAAACTCATTTTCCAGAAAGAAAATGGTTTGAGTTAAGATTAATTAAGTTCCCATCTAGCAGTCAAATCACAAAACAAAAATAAATAAAACTGGATGTTCAATGTATTTTAGTTATTAAAGTAAATTATTTAAAGTTGGTTAATGTTGAAAATTATTTAGTATAACATCTGAAATTATTTCAACCGGGAGCGTTGATACTATGAGAGGTACATGAATCAATTTTTTAAATAATTATGTGTGATTCAAACTTTTAAGTAAACATTACTTTTTGTTACTTAATATGTCTACTGAAATAGAGTGGACACCAAGTTCTAAAATACATAGTTGTGGCCCTTTATATTTATATGATTTAAATTATTCCATGATTCAATTTTAAACTAGTGATTATAATGGATTTGTAGATTATTTCGTCTTTACTTTATGAACATCAAAGTGTTCACCAGTTACCTGTTACGACACTAATCTTGACTGCCAGGCCGATTATAAATATTCTGAAAATTAATTAGAATTATTTGTTCCTCGATTATTTTATTTTTATTTGTTTATCTAATTTACATTACAAATGGAAACAAATATTGACCATATAACATTCAACAATTGTTAAGCAATATGTACATATTGTGGGGTAATTACTACAACGTAACTTTGAAATCAGCATTTGTGAATTACGCACTAAAAACATTTTTTTGTCCTCCATGAATGCTACAAATAGACGAGGCATGCATTCAAATCATTATAATATGATTTGAATGCATCACAACTTGCCTATTTGTAGCATTGATGGCGGAAGATATTAAATATGTATGTGCTTTTAGGGGGTGGGTAACTTAAAAATGCTGATTTCGAAGTTACCTAGTTGTAGTAATTACCCCAAGATATTATATTTTGAATTTTAGCTGTTGAATATTTAGTGTCAATGGGTTATATTTTAACAATCACAATATAATACTGTTTTGCAATTTATGCATACTTGTGTTAGATTTATATTTCAAGTAATAGATTTTAAGTACAGTATAGTCTCTATAATCCAAACGATTCAACACCGAGCCTGTTCGGTTTAACGAATTTTAGGATTACTGGAGTCTTAAAAAATTAAAGAAAATTTTTGCAGTGAAATGCAGATATTATAAGGCATGGTAGGTATATTATAAGTGTTAATTATGTATCCGATATTAAAAAAACCTGGATTTTTTTTCTGACAAGCACTTAGCACAAACCTATAATCTGGTGGGCTTCCATACAGTTTTCGACTGCCCACTCCAAACAAGTGTTAAAAGTTGAAATGGTATATTTAGATTTGACAGTGTTAGGTGTTAGTTATTCTTCTGCAATGCTCTCATTTTCTTTTAGTGCATTCTCAACACTTTAATTATTAGTCTTTATCACTGTTTTCCTTCATGTCCTTTCCAGTAACCTATTCTTGAACATTATCGTTTATTCATTTACGAAATTAAGCATTCGCATATGATGCATCAATGGATAGTAAATAAAATAAAGCTGCCTCCGAACAAGGCTTTCCGAGGCAGCTTGAGTTCTTTCATTCCCCCACCTTTCACCTGATGCTATGGTTCGGATTACTGGAGGTTCGGTTTAGTGGGTTCGGATTATAGAGACTACTGTATTGTATATATTATTATTTTTCTGAGTTAAAGTACCTAAGGAAATATAAAATACGTAATGGAATTGCTCTGTTGACTTAACAGTAGCTTGACACTATCAAATGTTAGGAATCAAGTTGTGAAAATACCATTAGTTATATCCAACCGATATATTTTTATTACGTGTGTGTTTGTATACCATAATGTAAAACAAAACATTAAAATATGTTGCGGGTGTTTTTATGCTGTAATTTTTATAGAATTAATTAAGGTTTGTAAGACTGTAGAGAAGTTAAATAAATGTGAATGAATATAAAATGTGCTAAATTTGTGTGATTAATACAGTTTCTATTTATTCATGCATTTGATGTAAATTGCACTTTGAATTGTCATTTTGCTTAAGTATAATAAGGGAATTAAATAGGAATCATGCCATCTAAAGAATTTTATCCTAAAATGAACAATAAAGGAAATTAAAACATTATATATAAGCCGTTTTTTTCCAACTCATCTGAAATAAATAATTCATTTGGTCCTTTACTAGAAAAAAGGAAAAGAAACTCTTGCCAGTATAAAATAATAATTTTGATATTATTGTCAAATGAAAAACACTTCATGCTGAAATGCGATACACTTTCTAATTATTCTCCTTTAAGGGGATAATTCAAGTATATTATCGTCTTCGTGGCGAAAATATCTGAACCACTATCATAGTTTTATGAAAAATGACTTATGTTGATTAGTTTAAGAAAAACATTTCTGTTGTGGAACTGACTGTTATTCTCCTAGTGGTGGTATTCTGGATTTTCTCTACCACCTAGAGAGTGATTAATTTAAAGATTTTTTATTTTTTTTAATGCGACAACACTTTGCTTCATATAATGGCCACACTGATGATTAAACGTCAAATGGTGGATAAAACTGCTTCAAAAACGGAAATAAAACTTATAGTATTTGGTCAATTCAACCTAATTAAGTGTTTTGGGTAATGCTTAAGGCAAGGTCGCAATAATGTTCTAAATGAAAATCATCATGTTTGATTTCACAAGTTCACATTTTTTGACATTTAATCATCAATGTGGCCATATATGAAGGAAAAATTAGTCGCATGAACTAAATAAATATATACCCAAATTAACCACTCTCTAGAGTAGAGAAGATTCAGAATACCACCGCTGGTCAACGAAAATAAATCAAAAGTTTATTACAAAAGAGATATGACGTATATTTTACTCGGGTCTTTTTATCACCACAACGACGATATTGATACGCGATAAGTTAATGTATGAAGTACCACCATATTCCCGTAGACAAAACTGTAATAAACTGCTTTGTGGTCCCGTAGTAGTGTCGCAGATTAGAGATCCGAGGTTCAAATCCCACTCTTGGTTCCCCTTCACCCTCTGCATAGAGAGTGGACTTGTCTGCCTTCGCATTGTCAATATTATAGTCTATGGGAAATATGCTAATTTTAAACATGCCGAGTGTGTTTCATTGGGTGCCATTACTCTTCTCACGTATCTCAGATCTCGTATCGATGTATAGGAAAATTACTATAAAAAATAACTATGTACTCTCGCAGACTTGAATTTGAAACTGCCATATACTGTAGTTATTTTATTTTGTTTTTATAAGAAAAACCGCAGATAAATAAATAATTATAAAATATAGTATAGATATACTAATAATATCTTTATTGTGCATTAAGAAAAAAAATTACGTTAACATATTAAAAATAATATTAATACAATGCGTACTTACATTAAAAAATATTTGTATAATATAATCCCTAAGATTACAATGTTGTCTATGCATTTACATTTTTTTGTTGTTTTGTCATTCTATCTATGTAGGTAAACCCGTACCAAGATAGATGCAAGTTGTAACATTATGGTGTGGTAACGGTAAGGTATCGCAACCGCAGGCAGCTCAGTAAGAAGCGACAGCAAGGCGATATACATCCAGTTATGGTTTTAAAGCTGCAAAATCAATAGTACAGCCCATAAAAAGAGCACAAAGAGCAGTATTGAGTCTTGCGTCTTACTACAGGCCGCGAACTAACACTACATACAACACTTTCACTCTTTTCTTGCACCTAAAATATTCAGCGCCAAGACACTTACTACAAACTTGTGACAATTTACACAACATCCTAATTCAGCTAGGCGGAATACCCACTGACAAATGTGTTATAGTTATAAATATTATATTTATTTTTTGTGTATTTTAGTGTGTTTTGCATGTTAGTGAAATTAGTCCTGACGAAGAGACGGGCATGTCTCGAAACTGGCAGATATAAAGTCGGTAAGTGGTTATATACTATTAATTACTAACATTAATCTAAGAACCACTTTATTTTAACCCTTTAAGTGAAATGCCAGATTCATGAGTTAAAAATTGTTATCAGCTAATTTTTCTCTTCACATTCCATAAATACATTTTTTTACTGAGGTTATAATATTTACATTTCATGATGAGACATACCGAATGTCGACACTTGGGACACCCTATTTATACAGTACATTACTAAGATAAAAGAAAATCAAGTGATGTTTAAATTATTCTGTATTATTAATCCAACATTTTCCACTTCCATAATTGACTTCACATAGATAAATGCAATGGGCATTGGTGGGATAAGGAACTTGGATATTGTTTTCTGGAATATTTTTACAATACTTTTTTGGTCTTGGTAATTTCTCCTGAGGAAAATTGATAACTTGTGCGTGGTGATTATAATCGGTTCGGAGTAAAGATCTTTGGTTTCTCGCTGTTTCGTAATGATGACACGCTTTCGTGACATTAGATTTTTGTAAATTTGGCTTCTTTCGTGTCAATTTATACTGAAGCCACCGATTTCTGACTATTGGGTCTACGGGACCCCATTTTCTCGAAGGTTTGATGGCTGATATCAGTTTCTACAAAAATACACATAGTAAATTACAAGTGCATAATATGCATTCGCCATTCGATGCATAGAAATTAAGGTACCTAAGTAGGCGTAAATAATGAATTTACAATTAAAACAGGGATGGTTATTTTTATTTTGATCTGTGGTCGAAACTTATGAATGTCAAAATATTTTCTAACCGATTTTCTATCAAACAAATAACTTATATCATACCTGAATAATTCCATAACCTTCTTTATGCCATGTTACCCAAGTGGCCCATACTAAGATATTCATTCCGGCTAGAGTATACATTCCAATAATGAGCCAAAACGACCAATTTTTATGTGTCCATTCTCTCACATAAACTGCGATTCTGGCCATGATAAGTAACAATAAACCAATGGGAATTAATCCCCATAAACCAAACCACAAATATGTTATTTTGGACTTGGATATAAATTCAATGTCTTGTTTTATCGATTTGAATCCTGCAACAAAAAATATACCAATATTATATTGTATGTACCTGCCTAAAAGGATACCTCCAACGCTTAAACAGTAGGTACTTAGTTGCTATTTGTTTCCCTATACATATGGGAATTCTGCTGAAGATGACATACTTTTTTAAGTAAAAAAATCGTATTTCTGTTGATTATGTTTAATTACAAAATACAATATTACGCTTAATATTTATTTGGTTTTATAAAAAAAATGTATTTACATTAAATTTCATTACAGTAATTATAAAAAAAGAAGATTTTCTGTTCTTAAGATGACATACAGCCGTCTAAGATGACATACATGTATTACTCTTCTTTCCACAATTCGCAGATAAATATTTTTGCTTTAGATGGTATCTCAGTACACGATGTGTGACACCACTTTGCACATAATTGACAGAGAACCCGGTAACCTTCTGGGTTTTCCTTTGCCATACAAATCAATGCATGATGGGCATCTTGGGTCATATCTTTACTGGAAACAGAAGCAGAATCAGAATTTAGGGGATCTTCAAATATGATTTTCTTCGTATTTTTTTTCGTGATATTTTTTTAGATATTTTTGTCTATTCTTCATATATTTTTTCGTATGTCATTTTAAACCGTGTTACCCTACGTTGTTTTATCCAGGAGCTTATATAAACAAAACGTATATTATGTTAATCTAAAAATCTTGACACGATCCTTATTTCCTCATTTCACTCCATGAATAAGACTCACTGAAGTTGATAATGTAATAAAACTTAAAGAATCACAAACCTGCCATTAAAAAGTAATAAGAAAAATATATATTTTCTGTGCGATTTTGACAAACACCCAACCAACATAACGCATCTGCGCGCACTATCCGCCGTGTATATTTATACTATTAGCGCTATCTGCGCGCGTTGCTTAAACTATATTTCAAGGTTCTTAAAATAATGGTTTAATGTATATTACCGGTATGTCATCTTATGCAGAACTCCCCTACATATAAAATATAAAACCTCCATAATAAGTTACATATATATGTGTATCAGTTCATATATTGTAATTATAAAACATGTACACATACAACACAAAAAAATACATTATTTCTCACTAGCTAAGAATAAACATTGCCCTTCTTATTTTAATAAAATATAATATTATTATTGGTGAACTATAGCAGAAAAAATCCTTGAGAAAAAATACACTTGATTGTTGTGACCTCACCTGCAGTGCGGTTCTGAACACTCTCTAGGGGATAGAGAGCGTTCAGTGACCTTGTTCTGTAACTATTTTATTTCGTAAATTCATTCGTATCGTACGAGAGAAAACGAGATCGAAATACGTTTTTGATTGCGTTAAAGTGAGATGGATATATGACAAACGAACGAACCTACGAAACGAAATTGTGGCAGAATGAAGCCTGCAAAAGCGCACTGCTGTGCTAGAATCGAATCCGGAACCCGCGTCTTAGCCATTACAACACGAGGGTCGTTCCATCGACATTTTAAAAATAATGTTTGCGTTAATAAAAGTTTATATTGCTTAAAATTTTGGAGCATTTTCTTCTCTGAACAAATACAAACTTAATAGATGTGTGGTCATAGATTGAAAGCACACATACGTGCTTAATAAGTTCATTTAAAATATAGAGCAATAACTCCAAGAAGAAACTCAGCGTTTTCTATTGAATACAATACATTATATTCTGCAAGACTAACAGTGTTGTACAAAAAACGTCTGTCTAGATATGAGCAACATCCTGCAGTACATTCACGCATTACAGACATGAAGAACAAAGGAACGTGGCCTATAAAGAGACCACAGGGCGTGGTAACGCCCAGTTAGCCCAAGCAGTCAGCCCAAGCAAGTCAGCCCGAGTACGTCAACCCAGTTGTGCACAGAATTAGTTCTAGCACGTAGTCCAAGTGCAGTCAGTTCTCATCTCATATCATCATTGCCATTACTCTCGTGTTCCGTAAAAGTTCCTCCCCGTCTCTTCCGTCAACGTCCAACTGGGGGAGAAAAAACCCCCACAACGAGCGAAATCCTACAGACGATTTAAAATATTTTGTTAGATATTTTATTTCTGTGGATTTCTGTCATTGGTTTTGTTCTCTGTATATTTTGTTTGTTATATTTTTTTTACGTGTATTACTGTAAATAAAATAAAATATTTATTTTGAGAATCGAACTTCGGATATCAGGCAATTCTTAATATTTCAATCAGTGTTTTTAAATTCTTATGAATATATTTAATTGATCAATATATCAAAGAAATTGAGATTTTGGTTTGTTAGTTACCAGGGCATATTATAATTTAGAAAATGTAGATTATAGTGATTTTCTTACCATATAAAAAAAGAAGTCCCAGCAATTCCAAAAACAATGACACCGTCAGATACATCGGGATAACATCATCATCCAAAAGGGTTATGATATCGAGGCCAAAAATAAAAATCAATAAAGACATAAACCCTCCGAAAATAACTACAAACCCACCAAGCGTCGTTTTCTTGCACCGGCCTTCTGTATTTAGGCAAGAGATTATTGGGTAGAGGAGAATAAGCTAGAAAAATTAAAGAAATGTCAACCATTAGTGATAAAATAACTATAATATTATAAAGTACGATACGATTATAAACTTGTAAAATGTATTCCTTGGCACGGAATATCCCAGTGAGGAATTCATTATAACCAAGAATTTTTCGAGTATGTCCGACTGTTTGTAGACAGGCTGGATTTCCTCCCATGGGAGTTATTTAGATCTCAATTTGTTGCAACAGAGAGAAAAAAAAAATGAGAAGAAATATGGAGGTCTAGGCAATTACAAAGCTTATTACCTGTCATTGGCTGGTTTGAGTGACCACTTTACACATTGTGTAAGCATTGAATAATTAAATTTATGTTAAGGAGAAAATATGTTTTCCTTCGAATGGCCGATAAATATTTTCTATAATATACTGTTTAAATGAAATATTTACTACGAAAACATTGTTTTTAACTAATATTCAGGATAATATATTATTTCTTGCATAAAATTGAATGCATTTAATATTATTAATAAATGTGAAATTTTTATGTTAAGTATTATTATTATTATTATGGATAACTTATATAGCGCCATTTTCGTAATATAATACCTCAAGGGCCGCTTTACAAAGATATAATTTTAATTTTAACTTTTTAATTTAAGAAAAATAATGCACTTTGTCACCACATGCATTTTTGATTACTGAAAATTAACACAATGTATTAGATTAATAGTTTTTTTTAACATTCGACGTATTTTAATTTTTTATTTTATACTTATTTTAATTTAAATGAAAGCGACGGGTAATATGTACATTTATACAAATATTAACATTTAATTTAATCACTTTTAAATTTCTTTAAAAAATAAAAATCTTAATTCCTTATAGAAGAGTTTGAAAAAAACATGTTTTAAGTACGTATTTAAATTCTAGAAACGATTATTGAAGGCATAATCTAACTCGGAATTTAAGAAAAATAGCTCAAAATAAAAAAAAATACATATTTCAGTAATAAAAATAGGTATGCAAGTATATATTATATTATAAATTAAATAAAATAATTTAATATGCCGATCCAAAGTCAATATACAAAATTCACTATTCATTCGCGGTGTCAAGAAGTCGTTACAAATATGACAATGTGGCATGTGGCACTCTGAATAAGATAAGATTTAATCGAGAAAAAATTGAGGATTTGTTATTAACATCACTAAAAAGTGGATTAATTAATCAAGTTTGTGATTCTGCGGGCATAAAATATGGTTACACATTATACAATACATTATACATACCGCACTGGTGATTCCGGAGAACATGACTAGTGCGTAGGAAATAGACGGTAACGGAGACTTGACATCTTTAGCCACTGAAGAGTCGTAAATTAACACCAGAACCATGATTACGGAAGGTTCGCAACTCCGGATGGGGCCGCCTATGCCGTGCCACAGCAGTACACTGAACCATCCAAATACCAAGTTAAACACAACGAGAAAAACAGCACTCCTGAAAATTGAAAAAAAAAAAGAAAATGTAGTTTTGTCTTTATTTATTGAATTAACAAAAATAATAAAATAAACGCAAAACACATTACAATAATAATAAAAAAACCTAAAAAGACTTGTTCGTGGGCATCCCTTCATAAAACTAAAAAAGAACTGAAGGCATCATTATCATAAAACCCTTCTCGCGAACGATGGTGCATAAAACACTGAATTGTAAACTAAATTATGGACAATATTTGAGTTTGTCCAAATGTTCATAGACAAAAGACTGGATTTCACCCCCTCGGGGGTCATTAAGATTAACAAATTACAACAGGTCATAAGCCCTGTAAATGCCTTGACTACCATATTCCCTTATTTAAGGTATTCTCCATCCCTGTTGTAATTTGTTAAATTATGGACCTTTTATATTTTTTTTAAAGTGTAAATTCAATGCCCTGAACTGTTATCTCTCATCAACTTCAGGGTACCTGGAAGAATGACTAGACACTAGACAGGTGCCACCGTTTTGTAGCAACAATTCACGGATAGTGTATACTTGTAATGCCGTATCGAACAGACTTCATGAACTCGGCAATCGGATATATTTAGTGTACGGTATCGTTCCTTTAGAACAAACCTTTGAACTTTTTCAAAGATGGTGAGTGGTAATTATATTTATTTATTTATGATTTTTATAATATATAATTTTTTTTGTATGAAAGAGTACTTATGATTTTCTTGTAATATTACTTTAAAAAAATTATTATCCAATTTGTTTTTTACATCTATTCTTGAATTGGTTAAACTTTCTACTGAATACGTTGTATAATTTTTTTATAACTCTTGGGTAAAGGGAAATTTATGTTCTAAAAAAAAATATGAAGCCAAATATGTTATTATATTATATTTTTTTTGTAAAAGGCAGATTTGCCGTTTATGTTAATAAAATAAAACAAAATAAAATAAACCAATAAAATAAAATGCGGCGTATCTCGATCATCTGTTACAGGAAGGTAAGGTGATCGGACTGACGCTTCAGGTGCCAGACAAAGAACAATGAAATACTTTAGTGTAAAATTACTTTAAAAAAACAAATATTTTCACTCTACCTTTCCGGGAATCAAACCCGAGACCTCAAGCATGCTAGGTGAATGCGCTAACCACTAGAATACCAGGTGGACTTTTCTCTACTCAGGATTTTTACCTGAGAGCAGCCATCGAGTCGAAAACACTCGTCCAGGATTCTGATTCTATTTCACACACAAAACTGTATCCTTAATCCGCCCGAACATAGACCAAGAAATACAAGTGGAACTCAAATTAAAAATATATACATAACTTTATACCTAAGCATAATATTACGGAAATATTGAAAATAATAATAAATAATACCGTTCAATATGTCAGTTTTGGCTAACCAATTTAATTTTGCCCACCGCCGAAATCCTTAACAAAATAATGTTTTAAAGTTAGAAAAATTTAGTACCACGGCAAAACCAAATACCCAGAGTACCGCCAGTTTTAGTTGATCACTTGAAATTTGAAGTTGAACTTGAAGGTCTGTTTGTGTATTTCTAGAAATGGTGTTAAAACATTCGTTGTAGCGGAGTTTGTGTTGAAACGAGGCAAGTAAGTTTTGTATATTTCATTGCATAAATTATAATAACGCTATAGAAAGTATTTCTAGATAGCTATTTTAACAAATACAGTAGATATTTAAGTGGGAAAAATTCCCCTTGATATCTAAGCTAGTGTTTTGACCATTTTACCCACGTCTAGGGCTGTCACTACACATTGCTTTGAAAAAACATTATCCAAGACAAAAACCCGACTACAAAAAAAGAATACAGTCCCTTAGTATCGTAATACATCAGTCTTCCTCTCAATTTTTCAAATGCAATTTTACTAGGTTTGCAAGACGTAATACAACACAAAACACGTGTCCTATAAAGGGTTAATGCACATTTATCCGTAAAAAAAATATTTTACATGGTTTGTATAATATTATTAAATTCATTGTATGTTCGAATCACGTATCATTTTATGACATTTTCTGACTAAAGGTCTTTTTTCCGCCCATGAAAGTTATATAGGACTTAACTAAGTCTCCTGGCCGGTCTCCATATATGTAGTGAAGTAGTGACATTCATTGACGCTAGATGTCGCTACTAGGCTAGCCATGTGACGCGGGAGTGGTTGGAGCCATCTGTGTTGTAACGTAGCAATCGGCAAAGTTACTCAGATTCAGACCTTCATAGTTAGAAGACGTATTCTTTATAATAAACCAGTATCTCTATTTTGGATAGTATTTTCTTTTCTGACTATCATGTAATAAGACTCTTCTTCTTCAGCCTTATTCTCTCCACTGCTGGATAAAGGCCTCTTCCAACCGTCTTTATTTCTTCCTATCACCCGCTTTCATCATCCACGTTTTACCAGCAATAGAGGCAAAGTCGTCGACCCATCTTTTCTGTGGCCTTCCAACACTTCTTTTGTTTGCTTATGGTCTCCACTTTATTATTCTGAGTGTCCACCTGCCATCATTTTGCCTCGCCAAGTATCCTGCCCACTGCCATTTCAATTTCGTTGCACGATCCATGATATCCACGACTCCGGTTCGGCGCCTTATTTCTTCATTTTTTACTCTTTCTCTTAGACATACACCGAGAATCTGTCTTTCTATGGATCGTTGCGCGCAGTTGAATTTCTGGCTACTTTTTTGTGTTACAGACACGGTTTCAAGTCCGCGTGTTGTCACCGGCAATATGCACGATTCATATACTTGTCTTTTTAAGCATATAGGGACTTCTTTATTTTCAAAAAAATTTTTTCGTTTGTTGAAAGCATCCCAACTTAGCCCTATTCTTCTTGGTAACTCGGCTGTTTGGTTATCTTTACGAAGTTTGACTTTGTGTCCTAGATATATGTATTCATCAACCACTTCGATTTTGTAATTGTAAATGAAAATGTCTCTCCCTGTTGGACTCATAATCTTTGTTTTATGAATATTCATTTCCAAAATATTTGCTACCGAACGAGATGGAAGTAAAAAATATAAGGGCGTTGGTATCAAAATCAGAACAGAGTACTTTACAGTGTTGGTTGTTGCATTGTTTTAAGGAGAGCGAATACTTACCACAGTACATTACTTTTTGAGTAAAATGTAGAGGCTGCAGTAGTGATGTACCCAAAGCCAATATGAGTGGAGAACATGAGTTGTACAAAAGTTGAGTACCAGAACCTTAAGGTCAGCATTACTTCCCAATCGGCCTCACTCCACAGCTGGCCAATGTCTCCCCTCTCTCCCAAGGTGGCCGCCGCTACACACAGTACCAGTGTTCCTCCGCCGAAAAAATACAAAGATTTTTGAAAGGACTGCGGGATTTTGATTAAACTGAAAACAATATTTTAAAATAAACATAACGGAAATCAAAGAATAAAATTATGCAAATAAGTTACCAAAATTAATTATCCAATCTTTGGTTCATAATACTGAATAGAGTACCTACTGAATTAGTGCAACAATTTTTATTTTTATTTAGTGCTGGTGAGACATCTAAACTGCCTAACTAGGGATAGCTTCCCCGTTTTAGGACAGTAAATATATACTTTTTAGAATCTGTTATTTGTATCGTAAATATTAACCACTTTAATTTGTTTCCTTTGTGCTAGTTTTCCCATTTTCATATTAATATTCAAAAGGAGATTAAATTAATGCATAGTGAAAAAAAAAAAGGATTTAAAGTTAAGACCCATTTGCGCTAAGCAATTTACAAATGAGACTTGTGTTTTTACCAGTCTAATATTATTATTATTAGAGCACACATAAGAATATGCTCATTGTTTGCAGTGTTTTATAAAATTTAGTAAAAAATACAATTAAAATTATAGTTACCATAGTGGAATGAGGAGCCAAAATGTAAACATGACTGCTGCAATAATTCCGTACCAAATTGGTTCTTCAAAAACTGGCTTCAAAAAAGTTTTACTAAAAAACGATAAGGTAGCGGTATTTATTTGTTATTGTATTTATATAAAACAGGTTTATGTTTTGTAGAAGTCCAGAACATTTATTTCAATAAATTATACTCACTTAATACACTTTTGTCCAGATGTCCCATTGAGATGATATCCATCCTGAGATAAACATTATTAGAATGTAAATACAATTTGAAAATAACAGAAAACATAATTTTTTGAATTGGCGGCTTTTGCAGGTAAATTGTTTTTTTTTTTACTAGAACAATCTTTGAAACTCAACCGGATGCAACATGAGGCTCAATCAAGTGCCAGAGATCTTGAATATTTTTTTATATTTTAATTATAGTACGTCTCGAAATCGGTAGACATAAAAAAGTCGATACATTGAAATATTTAATAAAATTTTGTAAAATGTTCGACCACAAAGTTAATGCTCTAAATGTTAATAATATATTATTCCTGTTGACTTATGGGCTTAAATAGGTGCGAAGGTTTTCACGGTCACTGTTATCAATATTATGTATCTTTTTTGGGTGATACCGTGTATGTTGGATTTGATCCGACGTTTCGGCTACCATTGCAGGAGCCATCTTCAGGGAAAACTGTGTGTTTTATAGAGAAATGTATGTGTTTATGTACTAGTAATTTGTACCGTGTCACAGTCAGCAGTAGGCACATTTCTGTGAGAAAGACTTATGGGCTTGTTAATATGTTTTATACTTGTAAGTACCTACTGGCGTGAAAAGACTTCCTCCACATACCCGAAAACTCTTTTGAAGACTAAGGGATTCCTATCGGTTTCGCTCTTTCTAAAAAACATTTTGTTTATAATAATCAATAAAATAGTTACTTTTTCCAAATGTCAATTTAGTAAACTATGATTTTCATTGAATTTAACACTGCTACTTTCATCGCTCCATTCACTGTGAGTTTGGCATAATGTATTAAAGGCTTATGTCTTAGTGCTCGGGTTAAGTACTTCGTGTTTACAGCTGACCCAATACTGAATAAATAAATAAAAGGAACATAAGACCCTTTTCATGTGATCGTAAAAATTCACACGCCACTACAAAACATAACGTGGTTTGGTATGTACTGTATTATATATATTTGTTAATTATTTTATATTTATTTAAAAGTAGACAAACGCATTAAAAAGTACACCACAAGGCCGACTAATCTCCAATCGTTTTGTTTCTGCTGATTTTTTATTTGAGAGTAGCCGCTGAATAAATAAATAATGTAGTAAATGTAAATTTTCCCATGCTGTATGAATTTAGAGGAGACTTGTGAAACGGCTCCATGTGATGGTCGAATATGGTATTGATATACGAGGACTAGGTAGTTTCTGAGGGGAGAGATGTATTTCATTTACTTACTAAATCTCTGTGCAACTCTGTGCACTCGACAAGAGGTACTGGTCCCTTTGCTGTCCATATAAGAAGAGCGCACGATAAACTGACGTAGATCATATAATACACTGCCACGAAGAAAGCAGCCAACAGCTTAACGTATCCAAGGCCTGAAAATGTATGTAGAAAATGGAAAAAAAGGGCAAATTGAGGAAACACGTGAACGATGTTTTGATTAGGTAATTAATAATAGGTATTTTCGTCGCAGTTATCAATATCCCTGAATTTTTAAACGTCTGTAAGTTTTAAATATTATACTCATAGGTTGTGGTCACATGGTTATCACAGACTCAACTAGTCAACCGCACTACCGCAACGAGTTTCCCATTTTTCAATATAGTTATAGAAAATTGTTTGTTTTGAAGAATGTTTTGATAAATCCTAAGAATAACAGCATTTATTAGTTATTTCAACATTAGAAAAAGAAAACATTGAATTATGCAAAGCACAGGAATAACATATACATTGACGCTTGTAAACCAGTAAGGTAAATTATATACATAATGCAATGTAGGAAACGTACAGTAGCCGGCAGTAAATAAAGGACATCGGGCTTAAGAAAGAGACTGCCGGCCTAATCGGCTAACTTCGGCTCTGTAGGGCGTCGTCTTGGTCATTCATGCAGATCATTCGGATACCGGACTCGTGTGATAGAGACGACCTCCTACAAAGTCGAAGTTAGTCGATTATGGCCGGTAGTCTCTTTCGTAAGCCCGATGTCTTTTATGTACTGCCAGCTCCTGTAAACATAATACACCTTTGTTATACGCAATGGAAATATACCTTCAAGAGTGTAGACAAAAAAGATAGGTTTATAAAATAATCAGTAAGTTTAGTTTATACTCGTAACGCATGCATTTAATAATAATAACACTTAATTTTGATTAGATTACCGGGGCCGCGATTACAAACGCTTCATCGGACGGTCTAAACTAACAAAATGTGTATATTTGTATGAAAATTCAAAGTATCTTGTTAATAAAACAAATTGTAAACTTAATTTTATTTTGTAGATAAATTTTTATTCCCCATTAGAATACGAATCCAGGACTCAAGCACGCCTAAAATCGTCAAGTAAAAAAATACTTATATTTGCATTACCTTCATTGAACTACACAGATGATTGAGTTTTTTTACGCGTCGCGGTTTTGCAGAAAAGCTTGGGTGATTGGGCGGGCGATCTTACGATTTCAAACATGCGAAAAGTCCCGATTTTCACTTACAAATTAGGTAGACATATTTATTTTTATTTATTCATTTATAAACACAAATATATTTATTGAGTAGAGAGATACAGCTAGTACTGACAACTAGAAACGATGCATGCCTTTGAATTTGGCCCGATATTCTATACATAACGCAGGTGAATATTATTATAATTTTATTTATTTTACCCAAATCTGAATTCTTTCATCGATAAATAATATCTATGACATTTTAATTTAAATGTACCAAAAGTTAAATGTGACAGAAAGCGGTAGGAGATAAATATAAAAATGGATGCACTTAAATTCATGAGACAGAAAAAAAAAACATTTCTTGTTTTTTGTTGTCGGTATACATGCTGGAGAGTATTTATTTTAGTATTATTAAACATTTATACATAAACAAAAATAAAAACTACACCCTGTTCGTTTTCCATTTTCTTCCCCTCTCCTGAACAGTTTACACTTTGTCCCTACCCCGATGATTATAAATTGACAAAATATATTTAATAATAAATTTAAACATAAAATATGAACGCAAGGAACACGT
This sequence comes from Micrasema longulum, assembly GCF_059751315.1. NCBI lineage: Eukaryota > Metazoa > Arthropoda > Insecta > Trichoptera > Brachycentridae > Micrasema > Micrasema longulum. Next base: position 154,329 of record NW_028278830.1, read on the forward strand.
TACACATGTTAAGGTAAAGATGTGTTCAAATGATTAGACTCAAGAGAAAAAAAGTATGATATGTTTAGCCATCTCTTCTTTTGGCTGATATTATTTTAATTTGCTTTTGTAATTTAATTTCATAAAATGTCGTTTTAATTCTACTTTTTTATGTAGTGGCAACATCCTAGTGTGTTTATTTAAACAAACAGACAGCTAAAAATGTCATTTGCAAAAAAAAACTTTTAATTTTTTTTTTGTTTTACAGAAGGCATTTTTTGTATTTTACTATTAATTTAAGCCGGTTTAAGTTGTTTAAATCATTTTAAAGATTCAATTTTATTTTTTAAAATAGTACTCGATGATATTTTGCAAATGAGTCGGAAAAGTGACATTTCTCTAAGGAATGTTGCAGAGATAAAGACATTATTGAATGAAAATGAATAAACTCAACAGGAAATAGCCAACACGTTTTGCAAAAAACAGAAACAATGGTTATTTCACAAAAGTGACGATTGTTAATGGTACCTCGTTACTATGTACGAGTATAACATACCATTTTAGGTTGAAATAATACCTTTTTTAGTATGTATGATACATGCCCTTCTACGTGGGCACAATTTAATTTTAGAAAAAAAAAACTACCGAATATCATTTTCAAATATTAGGAACATAATTCTTTATTGAAATTTTTTTATAATAAAAATTATTAAATAAACATTCGCAAACCATTGATATACATGTATAGGTATACACCAGATACATTACTAAGCATCCGACTTGTGTTCCATTCAACATAGGTTCTGGAGCTTATATTGTATTTGGTAGGAAATAGTGTTTTTCCTTGTATCCACTTAGCAAATGTGAAGCAGTGAGAAAGGGCGCGACGAAGAGCTTTGAATTCAGAGTAAGCGGCATAAACAATTAGTCTTTTTTACTCTACTACGCGTTTTGCAGGGCAACTTTAAAATTTGCGTTATTTGAATCACCAACCTTTTTTTAATTATACCTCAGTGTCGCAAACATAAAATAAAAATCGGTTCGCTAGAGAAAATAAACATTTTTTAATATTTTGAATAAATAGACTTCCATGTTCTCCAACTCTCTACAATTTATGTACCTTTCAGAAATGGCACCGCCCTCCATATCTTGATGGCCCCCTGCTCGCTGAACGTGCTGAGGCCCAGCTTGAGGTACACCAGCGGGAGGGCGGCCACCGCCGTCAGCAGGGAGAGCGCGGTCAGGAAGGGCGCGGCGCCGCCCTGCGCAGCCTCGCGCGGCAGGCGCAGAGTGTTGGCCGCCCCGGCCGCCAGGGCGACGGAGCACAGCGTACCCCGCCAGCCAGAACACCGACCGCCACTGTTTTCACCCTGAAAAAAATACACGCATTACCAAAAAGGTAGAAAAATTTCTACGTAATTCATTTCTGGGGTGCTATTCTGAATTTTCTCTACCCCAGAAAGTAATTTAGAGATTATAATTTTTCGCACACGTTTATACTTTCCTTAATCAGCTACGCTGATGATTAACCGTCAAATAAATATGAACACGTGATATAAAAAATGATTTCCTAAATTTGTTGCAACAGAGGGAAAACATTTTTGGAAGGGAATAATAAATAATAATAAAATATGGAAGTCTAGGGATTTACAAGGCTTATGGCCTGTCGTTGGCTGGTTTAAGTGGCCACTTTCCACACTGTGTAATATTCACCATTTTGCCTATGCTTGAACATTCATATTTCTTCAATTCTTCCATCGATTGATTTTAGTAAAGTAAATGAGCTGAAACATTTATTGTTGCGAAGAGATTCATCTTATTAAATTATTTCACATTCTACGCAGGGCCTCAAAACGATTTTTCAATTTTCTAAACTGCTTCATTAGATCTGAATAACTCCTTAGGGATGAAATCCAGTCTGTCTGCAAACATTTGGACATACTCAAAACTCAAAACAAAATTGACGATGATTTTCATTTAGAATATTATTTCGAACTATAGCATTGCTCAAAACACTTAATTATGTTGAATTGACCAAACTGTATTTGTTTTTGTCCCTTTTTTAAACAGTTTACAAAAAATATATATAAAAAAAATTATGTATTCATTACCCAAATTTTTAATTTATTTTGTTAAAAAACATATGTAAGTAACAAGCACTGATTTATTACTTATTTTTTTTTTATTTTGTCTCATTTTATAAATTTTAAAATCGATGTTATATTTGAAACATTTTTTATAACAGTTAAATTGAAATAAATAAACTGTTTGAACATGTAATTTTGTCTAAAAGTAATTTTAGTTCCATATACAACACCTGTATATAGGCAGTATAGGCACATAATATTATGTTTTTGTAAGCAAAAGTAAAATAAATAACTAGAGCGAGAATGTTAAAAGCAAATTAAAGTTCTTTTGTATTTTTATTAATTAGAAAGGTGCTCAAATGAACTATTTATTCGTACACCTTCAAAGTGCTACAGATAACTGAAACCTTCCTTAAAACTGTCGTCCTATGATTGAATGAATTTAAACAATTTACAAGTAAATATGAGTAAGTCCATTACAATAGTAAAACAGTTCCCACTTAGAGGAGGGCAGAGAGAACAGAATGCCATAACACATTATCTTCGTAAACAAATATTTTTCGTAAAATAATCAATCATCTTATCATGCATTCTTTTCGATAATTTTATCTTTTTACTAACATTGTTATTTTTAATCGATTTTGCTTCATAAATTTTCATGATAAAATAAAAGACTGTGTTAAATTTTTAGTTTCTTTATTTTTCACATTTAATTTATAGTTTAAATTTGGTGAATAATTTTAATAAATAAAAAATAAACATCAAAAAGCATTCCTCTTCTTACCACGAGAACCTCTTTCTTTCAAATAGAGTAAGATAACAAAGTACACATTTCATTATAATTACGTACGTTGGAAATCTTTTTTTTTAAAGAGTATGAATTACTCTTTCCAAAAAAAGTTGCTACATTTTATAAAAACCAAACAGTACAATCCTTAAATTTAACTTTAAATTTGTAATTATTCTTAAATTAAATTATAAATACGTTTTTATTCAAATCACACTTTTCAACGATTAACTTGGTATATTAAACACCTAATTCTAAAATATAAGAATACAAAATTAAAAATCACTCGCAAATGAGTAGAGGTGTGTTATTTTTTTTTTATCATTAAATTAATCAGCCAAAAATCTGAAAGCTTATATCAACGCTATGAAAAAAAATAACTTTATAATGTTTATTTCAATGGTTTAAAAATAGTAAAAATAATATTTCAAGAAAAACGGTGTTGATTATCTGGCTCATAATAAACTTGTGTTTACTTAAAAACTGTTAGGTATGTAAATAAATATACATGTTTTATTAAAATTGATTTCAACAGAGAGGGAAAACATTTTTGAGAAGGTAATATGGAAGTCTAGGTATTTACAGGGTTTATGACCTGTCATTGGCTGGTTTAAGTGGCCATTTTACACACTGTGTAACATTCACCATTCTGCCCATGTTTGAACATCCACATTTTCTTAACTCTTTTATCTGTAGACTTTTGTAAAGTAAAGGAGCTGAAACCTTTATTATGTTGGTGAGATTCATCCGGCTGAACCAAACCACCTACTAGGCAACAAACTAAATTTAAATATGAATAACTCCCTAGGGATGAAATCCAGCCAGTCTGCAAGCATACGGACATACTCAAAACATTGTTGAATGAATTAACTACCCGGTAAAAGAAGAAGTATAAAAATTAGAAAATTGTTTTCAGGGGTTGCCTAGTAGGTGAATCGGTTCGGCCGGATTAATCTCACCTCTTTTTAGCTCTTTTACTTCACAAAAGTCAACAGATGGAAGAATTGAGGAAATGTGGATGTTTAAACATAGGCAGAACGGCGAATGTTACACAGTGTGTGAAGTGGCCACTTAAAACAGCCAATGACAGGTCATAAGCTCTGTAAATGCCTAGACTTCCATATTACCTTCTCAAAAATATTTTCCTCCTCTGTTGCAACAAATTCAAATATGATTTAACTTACCCAATCATGTTCGTCACTTCCACAATTCCAAAACGTCATATATTTAAATCGGTGGTTCAAATCCTTCAACTTGCATTTAATCCAGTCAACGATACCCGTGTCCTGAGTAGTTCTCATAGCAGTCGCAATGTTCACACATCACAGTCACCGCATGGTCAACATATTGCACAAAACATCCTCACTCTTCGTCTGTCATTCGTCACCACTGCAACAGTCTATTATAAGTTATAGCCAATACGATTATGAACGACGTTTATGGTAACTGATCCCATACTGCCTGAAAAAGTTCTCAACCTGGATTAGTGATGGAAATTAAAGTTATTTTTTTAATTTGCTAGCATGCTAATAAAAATAGCGTTGTATATAAATGCTATTACTAACGTTACGTTAATAGCATTTCAAAAAATTTCCCTTAAAAAAAGTGTTTTTTTTTAATGAGAGATACAAATCTTTCGGAAGTATTCCACCCGAAAAAAAAGTTGCAACTATACCCTGTTCAACGAAACTGGCCCTCGTTACACGTGCTTGCCACGAGCCAAATGCGTGAAATATGGTCCGTCTAGGCATTCGAGGATCCGTTTTACCGATTTTGCTAAGTGTGTCAAATCGAAATAAAAAATATTTTAATGACTGGAAGTAAAATAAAAGATTAAAACTTTACCTATCAAATAATCAGTTAACATTATTTTTTTCTCACTGTTTATGTTTGCAGTAACTGCATACTTACATTTCCGTTTATTAAAAAATACCAATATTTAATAATACCTACGAATATATACCATTAACAATAAGGCTCTAACAACTTATTAAGTATATTGCCATCACAATGTTTCTACAAAAGAGTAGGCAGAGAGGATAGAACGAGACATCGTAAAAAATTTTTTTATCATTGATGCATATTTTCTACATATACACTTGAAATTAGAAATCACTGACAAACTGTTGATTTCGAACCTAGTTTTAAAATAAAAAATATCATCTTTAAAGCCTTATGGATTATGAGGTGCTGTAAGATTAAATCAAATGCAGCTTACCGCAACTTTTTCCTATAAAGTAAAGCTATCGATCTTACGCTTCAGGTGCTAGTTAATTATTGATAAAATATTACAGTGTGATAACACCCATTAAGCTATAGTTTTATGTTGACTATTCCAGAAATTCAACCCGGGGCTTCTATCTAATGGCGAACGGTCCATATAAGCGATTACGCACAGCTTCCTATTATATTTTATTATCGACATTAATGTTTTATTGTAATAGTATTTATGGAAAAAGAAAATGCCAGCGATTGTATTTCACTTGAAAAATAAATATAAATATCTATAAAGCGTAGCCAGCCCGTTCCCAGTAAAATAAGAAACTAGCCGATTACAACAAGTACTCGTATCATATACAAGTCACTTTATTTTATATTTTTAACATTTGAATATTATTTAAATACTTAGTCAAGCATATTTAATTATTTAAAACATTATGCATTGTACGTGTACCTACTAACTTAAATCAACAAATAATTTTATATGTTTGTTTCTTTTACATGGTATTTATTGGAAAATATTCGGTGTAAAAGTTTTTTAAAAGGAGAGCAAAAGATATTAATAATCTGGATTGAAAAACTGGCTCTTACCGATCACGTATTTCGAGTGTTTATTTGGAGGATCTTTTCAAAATGTATTAACTTTATTTATATTGTCATCACTCGTCTATGCGCTTTGTAGATGCAAGACGTTTGGTAATCTAACTCCCATATGTAAATGTTACTTACTTTAACATTATCTCATACCTATTTTTTTAAATACCGTCTAGAATTTCAACATTTTATGCGTTTTGTAATCTGGCTTCTATTTAGGTAAATGATTAATTTTTATTTTTTAAAAACATTTTATATTTAATGAAAAAAATAATATTATTGGAGGGCTAGATTTTTTGCCGTTCTTGCGCTCTGTAGCTACAAGACGTGCTGTAATTTGGCTCCCATCTTTTATAAAAAAAGATCATACCTTAATCGAGGAAATAAAATTTCAACCGTTGATGCGCTCTGTAGCTGCAAGACGTGTTGAGATATAAATATTTCACTATTAGGTAATTTTCACAGAAAAAGCGCTTTATAAATTATTTAACTATATAGCCCCAGCCCTTTCAGTGAGTTTCCCCTAATTACTTTTTTCTTTTCCTTAAAAAAATAGAAATTTTAAAAAAATATATCTCATTCCATTTCCATATTTTACTTCCTCTAGAAAGGCTTGGGAGGTTTGTTAAGTCTTTAAATACTCCGAATTGATAAATACGAATGCTAACTGCTGTGTTACTAAAAAATACTTTATGCTCCATGCCATTGGCTAAATTTAATATTAAATCGTCTCAATCCACTAACTATAAAATATCACTATTTGTATTTTTTTTGTTATTTATAAAGTAACAGCGGTTGACATTTCATTGGCAATTCACGAAATTCAGCAGCGCAGTTTAAAATTTCATGCTAATTTAAGTTGCTTAGTTTTGCTAATGCTTATAATTTTTATTTACAAATTCACAATGCTATTGCTAATTATTCCACCACTAGCCTAGACGTTGGTTGGGCCGTATTCCTTCATGCATGCTTGTTCTTATAGTTAACGTACGTTATAATTACAAAAACATTTTAATTGGCCAATCGCAGCTTCGAAATGAATCTTTCGGTCTTGTGATTGTTGCTTGTACGACCGACATTTTAAGTATTTTCGAAATGCGAGGTAAATTAAATAATAATTTAATGCATCGCATTATTTTCATAATAATTCATCGTTGATGGCAACTTAGCAAAATGTAATTAAACATGGTAAAATTCAGTGTGCGGCTTTGTATTTAACCAAAACGCATTAATTTTTATTAATAATGTTCGTTGTTCTAGTTTCGTCGATATTTCTTTTGTTTTAATTTTTATCTAGAATGTTGTCTTCGCGACTTAATATTTAATTTTTATATCATTTAAACCGCCGCGCAGATGTTGCTTTATTTTGTAAAATTAAAGTGAACATGAAATTTAATTGGATGGTGGAGCCTGTTATGCATTACTTTTTTAATATTTTTACTTCTGTAAATATAAGCATTTTCAGTAAAATAAATAAATAGAATTTATTTCAACAGAGAGGAAAAACATTTTAGAGAAGGAATATGGTGGTCTAGGCATTTACAGGGCTTATGACCTGTCATTGGCTGGTTTAAGTGGCCACTTTACACACTGTGTAACATTCACCATTCTGCCCATGTTTCAACATCCACATTTCCTCAACTCTTCCATCTGTTGACTTTTGTGAAGTAAAAAAGCTGAAACCTTCCCTCTCTGTTGAATTAAATTTGAATATGAATAACTCCCTGGGGAGGAAATCCAGCCAGTCTGCAAGCATTTGGGTATAGGCAAACATTGTTAAATAAATAATTGTTCAGTCAGTTTACGGGCAGTATGAAGAATACAGTTCAGCGAGTGAGTAGAACCGAAACCCTGGATGAGCGTTTTTAACTCGATGGATACTCTTACGTAAAAATCCTCAAAAAGGAAATTGAGTGAAGATTAGTCCGCCCCGTGGTGTATTGGTTATGGTTAATGCATTATCCTACCGGTCACGGGTTTGATTCCTTTAATGAGAGTTGATGTAAAATATTGATATAATAGGTGATGTTTTCCCTCAATATTTTCTAGTTGACGCGATTGAAAGGCTAATCATCTTGTTTTCATGTAAATATTACAAAAATATCACTGATATGCTGCGATAGTGTACCAATGAAGTGCCCTATGTACTATTAGGTGCAGATAAGGTAATGGTGGTGATTAATAACAGTAATACAATGTGTAGTTTACTGATTAATGTTTATTTTTGTTATTGTCTTTACGTGGTACTTGCATGTAAATAATATAAAGTATGCCTGTCCATTGGCGTACTAAAAACAGTAAAAACAGTTATTTTTACATGCTCACGTTAATCTAGTTTTCACAGTGGAAACATGGGATCCGAAAAATGGATCTATAACTCTAAACATTTTACAATATTTGAGTTTCTCCAAATGTTTGTAGACAAAATACTGGATTTCACCCCCTCAGGAGTCACTAAGATTAACAAATTACAACAGGGACGGAAAATTCCTTAAATAAGGGAATATAGAAATATAGTTTTTTGTCTACAAAAATTTGGACAAACTCAACGATTGCAATAAAACCGACTGGTCGAAGAAGTTTATAAATTGGAAAATTGTTTTCAGGCGTTGCATAGTGTGTGAAATAATTCAGTCAAATGAATCTCTTCACAACTGTAAAGGTTTCACCTCTTTAACTTCACTAAAATAAACAAATGGAAGAATTGAAGAAATATAAATGTTTAAACATAGGCAAAATGGTGAATGTTATACCTTGTGTAAAGTGGCCAATGACAGGTCATTAGCCCTATAAATGCCTAGACTTATATTTTCCGTTATTTAAGGTAAATGCCTAGACTTATATTCTCCATCCCTGTTGTAATTTGCTAAACATTTTATGTCAAATTTTAGTTTTGATTACTTTTCTTGGTGGAAGTCTCCCACCAGTCTGACGATGTCGCTCACAATGAAACCCGGTCACTGGTAAAATAATTATAAAATAATTATAAATAAAAGTGGAATAAAACTGTAAAGTATTTTTATTATTATAATTTTATTTCTTTGTCTTAGTACACAGGAAAAAAGCCACTTTCATAAATCCATGAATAAAAGTAAATTGAAAATTCCATTGCCGAAACAAACATTTATACAAAAGAAGGCTCATATGCATGGCAGTAAAAAAATTATAATAAGCTTCCCAAAAAAATAAGGAAATAAATTGTATTAAAAATTTGCAAAAGTGTTTTCAATAATTAAATGTTTCCATAGTACAAATGAAAATTTGGAAGGTGCAATTAAATAAATTGAAATGTAAATAATGTAAGCAATAGACACCATAACTTATATAATGTTTTTACTGTTTGGGTTTTCTTTACTTTTTATTTATAGATATCGGTATATTATAAAGTTTATTTAGAACTGCATAATTGCCTTCAACATTTTGTAAATGAACTGAATACGCCGGGCACTTTATGCACAAAAAACTACGTCATTGGCATTACGCTCTGACAGCTTTTGCCTCCATATAAGCGTGAATTATGCTTCTGGGCGCACGTTCGGAAAAAATATTCTTATAACGGTACACAAACCATAAGGAACTGAACACATCCGATGTCATGACCTAATTACCTTCCTTTCCGGTCCAAAACGACATTGGAATATTTCACGGCTAACGCAGTGCCAACAAGAATTATATAATAACACGTAATGTTATCTTATACCAATTTATACTGCAGTTAAAGGATCATTCCTGATAACTTTCCAATTCCTTTTACGATATAATAAAATTAATCTGCCCTTAATACTGTGTTTTCTACATTCATTTGACAGCGATAATACCAAAATGTAGGTAGAAAATTTAATTGCAAGATGTCCATATCATAAGTAAGAATAGGTCACATACTGACTGATGATGGTAAAGTTGACCAGCAGCACAATCACAAATGACCATCGACGTGCTAATTAGCGGCGTGATAACAATTTTTCACCGTGGTTGTTTATCGTACGCGCGGTCACAATGAAACATCCGTGGAAGTTATCGATCGGGATTATTATATATTTTTAAATATTGTCATACTTCAACTTGATGCTTGGCAACACCTAATATTAAATGTCAAAATTCAAAATATTTTCGTTTTGCAACGCATAATCAATCACATATTTGAATTTTACCCTTGTAAATATGGAGAATATTCCTAAATTGTAAGTAAAATAATTTAGTTTTATTTTTTGTTCACAATTTATCATGCTATTTATTTGTTTTGAATCAAATTGAGAAAGCTATTAAACTAAACAATTATTGAAGGCGTTTGGCGTTTTGCAACCCAACCACGATAACTTCAGCGTGTTCATAATTGTTCGTTGTAATCGCTCAAATATTTAACACGTTTTTTAGCACGTCGATAGTCATTTGTGATTGAGCCCCAGGGCCTCAATTAAGAACGCTATCTTCATATGTACATATCGAGACGGTATACTTAACTTCTGTACTATCTGTATCTTACCTCGGTATGTTCTACCTAATTGTCATATCTACATCATATGATCGAAACAAGCCAATGAATGACCGCAAACAATTAATCCGCGTTCCTTACGTCATAAATGTTTAAAATAGTTCCCATTTTTATTTTAAATACGCTTCTGTAATAAAAAGTGCTCACTTCAAAGCGATTATGAATTCCAATAAATCCCAATTCAAGTAAAAAATGCTCGCTTGAACATGAATTTTGCATGATTTTTGGAAATCTTTTAAGAAAAAAAGTGCAAACCTTAAAACGATTATTTTTTTTAATAAATCATAATTATAGGAAAAATTGCTCGGTGGAGCAAAATTTTTGACACTTTTAATGCGTAGAGAACGCATCGAGGGGTTCTAGACTCGTCGGTATTAAATTATGTACTTACATCAAAACTTAATGGTGGGAGTATCGATACTATACCTTTGTAGTTGGTCGGGAGACTTCAACTTCAACTATGACGTCATACTGAAGCTATGTCATTTTAGAGCATAGATATGTGTACCGTGACATACGATTCTCCTTGATTCATATAGATGTACCTACTCAGAACTTAAAGGTGTTGGTAGTATATCTTTATAATCACGAGAGGGAATTTATCTTCAACTATACCGTCAAGGTAAAGAAATTCCCATCATAATCGAGGCCCGGCTCCTTTAACGTCTCGATATGTACATTCCGGAAGATAGTAAAACAGACAGGAAAAATATAATAACAACTTTCTTACGCCTAGACACTCTTATATGATAGGGCAGAATCAAACGACATTATTTTTGCATCTAGCTACTCGTTTCGGAAACTGACAGTTATGTCAGAATTGAATTCGAGTTTTAAAAATTTACTTATTTCTCTCTTATATTTTGAATAGGCTTTTAAAAAAAAAGTGCCAGCCTCAAAACGATAAAAAAATTAAGTAAATTGTAATTAAAGGAAAAATTGCTCGGTGGAGCAAAAATTTTGTCACTTTGAATGCGTAGATAAACGTTTCGAGGGGTTCTAAACCCGTGGTATAAACCAATATACTTACATCGAAACTTGATGGTGGGGGGATCAGTAGTGTATCTTAGTAGTCGGTCGGGAGACTTTTATCTTCAACTATAACGTCATACTGAAGCTATGTCTTTTCAGTGCGTAGAAATGTGTATCGTGGCATACGCTATGCCTTGTTTCATATCGATGTATCTATCCAAAATTTTGGTGCTATTCTAAACCGCTCTCGCGGCCGTAGAAAACACTTTTATTTTGTAGGTAAATACGCGAGATAAAAATATTTTCTACTGCCGCGAGCGTGTTTGAAATATCACCCCTGGGCTTCTATGCTAACAAGACGCTTCTTTCATTGCAGTGACGAAGTTAAGATAATCCTCTATACATAGTACTTGACTTCCATTAATTACCCGCAATAAGGGTCACCCTATAACAATGCATATAGTTTGGACTTCTATATCTAGGTATTGTTGTGCCTCCAACATGTTTTTGGCTAGACGGGTAAACTCATTTGCTGCCCTACTTCGCCAAAGATCCTAGAGCCTATGGCAACTCCTAAAAAGCTCCAACAATACGCCTCTCCAAGCCACTGCAGGGTGGATCCACTCTCCCCTGATCAAGCGGTGGCTATAAATGCTGAGACTGCCATAAGGACGTAATGAATTTTATTTAATTTATTTCTTGTAAAAAATAATTCCTTTTTTTTCATTACCTTGGTGTTGATTTTTATTCATTATAATTGTTATATTTTAGGAACACTTATTAAAAAAAAAAAAAAAAACCTATTTTATGCTTGTTATTTCTATATTGTTTCATGAAGCTAAATTTTTATTGTGTTATATGGAGTTGCAGAACTTCTGATATTTCTGTGAGGCGAATTCCACAACTCCACTTTAATCCTTCAAGTCGGCTTTGGTGCAATAACTCACCCACACGATATTGCTACTCGGCCAAATGCATCCTTTTTGTGTATGTTTGTTTTGGTATTCATGTAATATTGCTGGTATTTTATTATTAAAGGTCATCATTGTTTACGAAATCACTCGCGGGATATCGGGATGCTTTATTTAGAATCAGTCTCATTCTATTTTTCAGCTGAGTGGAGTCGAGTTTGGTATTAATTAATGTGATTTTAGTTTATTTTCATACAAAACCAAACTTCCCATAGTCAAAAAGACTTCGATAAATCAAATTTAGATAAGGGCAAGACTATAAGTTTCCTTTAAGTGTATATTACGGTCAGTTGAGGTGCCCATGGCAATTCAGTTTTTTTGTAATTATTAACACAGTATTGATAAGAAAGTAATTTTATTATAAACTAATTAACACGTAAGATTTCAATTAAAATAAAAAAACGCCTTATGCTAATTACAATAGTTGTAACAACATTTTTGAGTTACTAATATTTTTTACGATAGACGTAGAATATATTTAATGGTGGTGAGATTAATATTTAATTATTATTATTCAAAACTAAACGAATTAATGAATGAGTTGATCTTAATTATCAAAAAACTTATTTATTTTAATATTTAAAATTATCTTGTCTAGCTAAATCAAATTACAATAACGTTTTGTAGTACAACAATATCACATAAAATACATTTATATTTTAAAACTTAAAAATATTTTATATACGTTTATCAATATTTTTTTGAACAATTTGAATCTCGATTTTTTAAACTTTTGAATAAGTTAAAATTAATTTTCTAACTAAGCAAGACACTTTTGCAATCAAATTTATTACGGTTTAATAAATGTATGAATTATTATTGTCTTTTATTCTTAGCCGCTTTTCAGATCAGAGTGTAATTGTTCAAAGTTATGATAAGTAAAGTATTGAGTTGAATAACAAATATCTTAAATCTACACATTTAAAAATACACAGGAAAGTCATTTAAATAGATAAAGAAGATAAGAAAAAATGAAGTTTTTAAAGTTTTTATGATTTAGTAAAATAGGCAATATAATTTTCGAGGTTTGAAATATGAAGTAAACTCAAGATAAATTTTATTTAAGCACGAAAAAGATAGATAATTTATATTGAAGAATAAAAACATGTTTGTTATTTTGCTTATAGGTATCATGAATATATACATAATATTTATTAATTCGGTGCATTATTTGCATTATGTTTAATTTTTGTTTGTGCTTGTATATTCAATATTCATATTTTTTCCAAATTGGACACAGGTTCTATAGAATTGGAATATGTGTATAAAAGTAAAAGTTAAAAAGAAGAAAAATAATTAAAAATAAATAAAACGGTACGAAAATATATGTGAATAAATTTTAAAGAGGGTGAATCAGAAAAAGTAATAGAAAAAGTAGAAGAAAGTACGAGTATTATAAAAAAATAAACATTATTTTGTATAAAGGTACTTATGCAGCGAATTAAAGTTAAATTGTTTTCTAAAAACTTGGTGACATGGTTGAGTATTTAAGCAAATATTTCTCAGACAGAAATCACAAATTAGTTACTTCATAATATGCAAAAGTTGTATTTAGTTATGATAACTTCATTACAAAAGTGCATCATTTTTAAATTTTAAACTCAATATTTTTTTATCGTGGTGTATTCGTTTAGAATATGTAGTTCACTCTTTACGAATTCTCCATACCACTTAAAATAAAGAAACAAAATGCGGCACCATGTTGTTGAGATCCAATATCTAATTTGAAGGAAACCTATTCATTGTGTTTGCCCCATGTGCGCGCATCAGGCTACCGTAAATGTAGTCTTAAGTTCAATCCCCGATTGAATATTTGTTTTAAAATTTATTTATTTTGAAAAAACAGCAGCATCAGTATCGTGGATTGGTATTTGGTATCTAAAGTAAATAACTGACCATCCTTCATTAACAGATGATCGAGATATGTTGCAATGCAATTAGTTGATCAAAGTGAATACAGTTTTTTTATGCAGTCGCTGTCGGTAAAAATAAAGTTACTAAGTATTTGCGTTGCAAAGAAAACTTTTAGTAGTAATTTCCATTTTATGACGACCCAAAGGCTATTGGAAAAAAACACGAAAATCTATTGCCTTTGGTGGGTATTATTCGTGTTGTGTCAAAAAATCGTAATAGTTCTTAAACATTTAGAAGTAACTTGTGCATTATGCGGGCTTTATGTTTGTTTAGTCGACTTCTAGCTTGCGGAAATTGCCAGTTACTCCTCGCAAGGGATCTCCAGCACCAGCGCATCCCATGGAAGTGGACCCCGACCGCAGAGCTGACACAGCACCTTCCCTCGCTGCCTCAGTGAACAACTCCAAACGGACGCTCATCTTGTCGTTCAGAAGTATAAGTTCTCGATTTTTTTCAAGTTCATCCTTCCACAATTCTGAAAATTAAAAAAGGCGTAATTTAATATTTATTTCAACCTGTTGAAGTATTTATTTTTCTCGCAAAATATATTCGGGACTCTTCTCTTCTCGCAGTAACCGCACTATCTACGTATTAACCGGTGTTATAGGTAATCTATTAATTTTCTACTGTAATTTACCAAGATCTTGTATCAATAATTAAAGGTATCATTGTAAGTAATATGTTACGTTTGCTATACATGGTAGTCGATATTTAGCAGCAGATTTCCTTCGTTACACATGATTCAAATTTAATTTAATCTAGCAAAGACAAAACTTCATTGTTTCTGGACTGGCACCTGAAGCGTGAGAAGCTGATTATCGAAATATGCTGCATTTGGTTTATCAATGCGGGTTTCGATGCACCATTGGGTGTGGCAAAGGGAATGATGAAATTTCATAGGTACCTACA